>NC_064633.1:215705498-215820498 GCF_023864275.1 Schistocerca cancellata | reverse complement strand
TAGTTTCGTTTGCTGAATTTGGCCGGATTCAAGCTGTAGTTTAAGAAATGCAAGTACTCGTACTTTCGATTGTGATTTTCTGCATTTGAATCGTAAGAGGCCCAGAGTATCGAAACTACGTAATTTTACACTCAGGTCACTCCTGGATACAGTTTGTCACACAAAGCAGCAGTGTGAATTTTCCACTACCATGAAACTTTGCTGACCAAAAAAATACTTGCACAAAATATTTTTCTTGATCATTAGATCATGCGGAACTACAGATCGAAGTTAAACATAATTTTATGGAAATACGAGTGATAAAGAGATTGGCGATATACTCCGAGAAGAACCGAATAGAGCAGAGGAAGACCTAAGACGAAAGAGGCAACTGAAATATCTGAGATTACCTTAGAATTATGGAGATCCTTTGCAGTACCAGCCATAACAGAACAATTCCACCTTGTATGCAACATGTATGAGAGAAGCGATATGCCCTCAGACTTAAGAAGAATGTGGTAATTCCAATTACAAGTAGTGAAGGTAATGAAAGGTAAACTAAATACTGACATGGACTATTTACGGTAGATAGACTGATTGAAGTCGACTTTGGGAAAGATCCGTTAGAGCTCCAAATAATCGTAGGAAAGCACAGCACTTCACCTCTGTTTTACCATAGAAGATCTGCTGAAAAAAGAGGAACTGAGAATTTTAAAAAAAAAGCTTTTGACAATGTTGACTGGAATACACTCTTCGAAATTCTGAAGATAGCAGAGGTAAAATAAATCGAACGAATCGTTATGTACAATTTGTATAGAGATCAGAGTGCAGTTATGAATCGAAGGACATGAAAGGGAAGCAATATTTGAGAAGGGTGTGAGACAGGGTTGTAGCCTGTCCCCAAAAATAATATTCAGTTTGTGCATTGAGCAAGCAGTAGACGAAACTAAGGAGAAATCTGGGAAAACAATAAAGTTCAGGGAGTAGTAATAAAAACCTTGGATTAGCCAATTATATTGTAATTCTGTCGGAAGCGGTAAACGACTTGGAAGATCAGAGGTTATAACGTGTAAAGCAGCAACAGTAAGAAAAAGCGTAATACAATGTAGTGAAACTAAATAAGGCGTTGCCGAGGGAATTAGATTAGAAAATGAGACACAGAGTTTTGCTATTTGCGCTGCAATGTAACTCAAAATGGCAGAAGTAGAGAGTATTTAAAACGCAAACGGATAATAATAAGAAAAGCGTTTCTGCAAGAGAGATTTGTTAAAATAGAATACTAGTTTAAGTGTACAGAAAATATTTCAGGGGACTGTAGCCTTTTGCGAAAGTGAACAAGTGCACGATAAATGGGCCAGACAAGAAGAGAAGAAAAGATTTTGAAATGTGGTGCTGCAGAAGAAAGCTGAAGATTAGATGGGGAGATCGGATAACAAATGAAGACGTTTTGAAAAGAAGACAGCTTCAGCTGTAAGTCCTTTATTTATAGGCCCGACAGGTTTCGCAGCATTTTAACTGCATCATCAGATGTAATCCGTACAAAGTAGACAAAAACTTATGTAAAGCAAGAAAACGTTACTAAAATGAAAAGATATACGGGCAAACATACTCAAAAAAATAAAGTCATGAACCGATCGAGAAAAGAGAATGGGATGACCCAGGTTTCACAGTCAGCAATTTTTCACTAAGTAGCGAGCGTCAAATATAAAACAACATAAAATAATATAGAACGCTCCCGTGGTACCTAACAAGGACGAAAGCTAAAAAAAAGAAACTCATAACAAAAAACTATCAGGTAGGTAAAATACTGATAAATTCCGCTCACCATATGTAACCGTGCCTGATGAGCTAACGGGTCCCTATACACCGAAGAAGTGTTACGAATTTATTTTTTGTTTTTAGGTATCGTCTTTGTTAGGTATTTCACGGGAGCATATAACTGGAGCGTTCTGCGTTATTTTATACTATAATACGTTTGATGTCCGCTAATTAGCGAAAAATTGCTGTTTATGAACGATGGGTCATCTCGTTCTCTTTTCTCGATCGGAACATGATTTTATTTTTTGACTATGTTCATTCTGTATATATTTTCATTTTAGTTACGTTTTCTTGCTTTACATGAGTTTTTGTCTATTAATTTGTACGGCTGATGATGCAGCTAAAACGCTGCGAAATCGGTCATGCCTACATATAAAGAACTGAGAGCTGAAGTGTCTTATCTTCAAAATGATATATCCAGGCTGTGGCTACCCTGACTAGACAGCGAATGTGCTGCATGCAAATGAAGACGAACTGATTCAAAATCGGGAGCAAATAAATGTGTAGCATAACTTGACTAAGAGAAGGGATCGGTTAATAGGGCACATCCATAGAAATTAAGGAATAGTCAGGATGATACTGGAGAGAGATGTGGGGGGAAGGGGTAAAAACTGTGAAGTGAGAACATGGCTTGATTGCAGCAACCAGGTTGAAATAGATGTTGGTTGGAGTAATTATGCCGATACGATGAGGCCTGCACAGGGTAAACTAGTACAGAGAGCCAGATCAAACCAGTCTTCGGACTGAAGACGACAACAACAAGAAAAATGACAACTAACCGCCATTGAAAAACTGAAGAAAGGCGAGGTAACATTCTCAGTGGAGTAACTGAAGAAGAATACTACGTTGCCACGAAAATTATAGGTGCAGACCAGTGAAAGGCCTGAATCAGTCTCTTATGACGATGAGTGAATGAGGATCGCACGAGAGGCTTTACGTGCGAGAACATTGCCCTGCCTGCGCAGGACGCCAAAAATAGCCGTACGCAAAGGAGCACCTCTGCTCAAACTACACGATGTGCCAGATTTGGTCGATTCGGCGCCGTCGGCGTGGTGTTTCGTTCCTGGCCGTCAGCTCTCAGGTGTTAACGGCGCCTGGCCATTAGATACCGAGGAAACGGCACAGACGGCAGGGGGGACAGGTAAATGCGCCAGCGAAAGTCTGAGCACAAGGGCGGCACTTGTTGGTTGTTTTCGTGTTTCCATGTTTGCGTAGGAACCGTGTACTGACTGCACTGAATGCACACTGTTACCGTCCCACGAGGTTGCTTGACATCAATTAGAAATAAAATGTCACCGCTGCTAACATCTTCATGAACGATTTCTACACCAGTTAATAACAGAAAGTCGCATAGAAACGAAGTATGCCGTATAGAGGTTATACTACATAGCAACAAAGACAAGCCTGCAAGTATGGAAAGAAAATGCTCATTTGATGCAAAACTACATTAAAATATCAGAAGATACCACTACAAACGAAATAGGGGACAATTTCTTACGTGTATTCTTTCAAAAGTATCAGAGAAATCATAGTACCGTCTGAATAGACAGTACAGCTAATTCAGAAAGAGCCACTAAGCTCAAGAAAGCGTACCAAATAACATGGAATCACTACAAGATACGAGTAACATCCCGTAATACGAAACTTCGGCGTTACAAGTAAGTTGTTTCGCCTGAAGCATTATACACCGCTCAACAGAATTCGGGACACTTTGGGTGGTTGCCAATTTCCATTGAGCATTAACCGAGAACTGGATATGTTACCGAATAATACCTTTACCTTTCACAAATTATGTACACAACGAAACGTCATTACAAGCTCCATCGCTTGCATAAAAAGAAATGGAATGTCAGATAGGTGTCGAAAAAAAGTGGAAAAAATCATTCCTCCCCTCATACTGGGTGCTTTTCATTGTACTTTGAGAGCTTCAGTGACGTGTATGCCCTCCGTGAGTGTTCTTTACTCTCTGATACCTACGTGGTACGCTCCGTGTAAGTCTATGGAGGTGACCCTGTGATATCCGTTCCCATTCTTCAGTGAGAGCCCAAAAGAGTTCTTGGAGAGTCTGTTGTGGAGTAGGACGACCACGAACACTTCTGTCAAACATGCTCCACATATGCACTATGCGGTTTAGCTTGGGATTCACCGCCGGCCGTTCCATTACTTCAATGTCCAGAATTCGCAAGACATCTCTCCTGACTGAATGAGATTTTCACTCTGCAACGGAGTGTACGCTGATATGAAACTTCCTGGCCGATTAAAACTGTGTGCCGGACCGAGACTCGAACTCGGGACCTTTGCCATTCGCGGGCAAGTGCTCTACTATCTGAGCTATCAAAGCACGACTCACGCCCGGTAAAGCACTTGCCAGCGAAAGGCAACGGTCTCGAGTTCGAGTCTCGGTCCGGCACACAGTTTTAATCTGCCAAGAAGTTTCATATCAGCGCACACTCCGGTGCACAGTGAAAATCTCATTCTGGAAACATCCCCCAGGCTGTGGCTAAGCCATGTCTCCGCAATATCCTTTCTTTCAGGAGTGCTAGTTCTGCAAGGTTCGCAGGAGAGCTTCTGTAAAGTTTGGAATGTAGGAGACGAGTTACTGGCAGAAGTAAAGCTGTGGGGACGGGGCGTGAGTCGTGCTTGGGTAGCTCAGATGGTACAAGACTTGCCCGCGAAAGGCAAAGGTCCCGAGTTCGAGTCTCGGTCCGGCACACAGTTTTAATCTGCCAGGAAGTTTCAACCCTCCTGACGGCCGCCACGTAGACCCTGGTATTAGAAGGAAGGCGTCTGCAGCAGCCACCAGGCCTGCCGGTAAGGGAACCATGGACAACGATAAGATCGTCAGAGGGTCTCTGGATACGTTTCTGAATAGTATGTTTCCGCCACTGATGAAGTTGCCAGCTGACATCGGTACGGCAGATCTGAAGGCGAACTGCAAGATGCTGTCGTGTCAAGGGGGGTACTCCAACAGGACCTCTGAGTCGTACCATCATTTCTCGTAACCTGTTCATTACAGTCTGATCGGACACAGCGTCTCCAGCGCTCCTTTTGAGAACGTCTTCCAGTGCTCTGACGGTAGCCATACGACGCCACAAAGCAGAGATGGCTTGATATCGGTTTTCACTTGGGATTGTAATGCGTCTGCGGCCTTCTCCAACACGCCTTGTGTACTGACCTGTTTCCCTGTACCGTGTCCACAACCTATTGACGACACATGGAAAGACTTTGGCATCTGCAGCAACACGACGGGAAGTCTTTCCTTTTGAATCAAACAGACCACTTTTGTAACTTTCGGTGTATTAAGATGTTGCATTGCATGTTCTTGGTTAAATACAACGCCCACAAATGACAATTGCCATCTGTGTGCCCCACTAAAAAACTGTGAGACACCAGTATTCACTTTCTTCTAAGGAATCACTGACATTGTGATGCATGACACAGCCAATAGATGGCGAATGATTTTAATTCGTGCATACATCTAAAGCGAAGATCTTGAGTAGTGCAATAAGACCACAGGTATCTCCTGTATCAAAATAGATTTGAGATGCCGGGCGTTGATACACGTGTTCCTAATTCTTTTGAACAATATACGTCTCAGGAACTATATCTCTAGGAGGCCATTCAAAAGGAGGAAGAAAAATTTTCAGAAAAAATTGTGATCTCATTAATAATATGGATTAACGGAGACACTACAGACCATACACAGCAATAGATAAGTCACTGATGCAATACGCAGAAGACGTCTGAAGTTCTATGGTCACGTCAGCAGAATTGACAACAATTGATTAATAAAATGTACTGTTTAACGTAATAAATTCAAAAAAGGTAAAAATCACTTGGTTAAAATGCAGTAAGCGGGACCCACGAGAAATGCACGCCACAAAAGACACCATCAGATGGCAGACATTTAGATTCGTACTTGCAAATCACACATCCTAGAGACAATTAAAAGAAAAACACTGGAAAACAATGGACGCAGAAATGAAAAAACCAAAACAGTATATCCATGAAGAGATTTTGGGAAGAGAAGAATAAAAGGAAGCTGTCAGACTAAGCTAAAAAGTTCAGATGCGCTCTTTAAATGGAAATAACGAAGAAAGGAGAAGATATTTTAATTTGTAAATTATAGATTGCAGCGATCAGTCGTCCTTTTTTAATTTTATTGTGCAGATCTAGATTTCGGCTAGAAGCTAGCCATTCTCAATGCTCTATTATTTTCGCTCAATGCATCTAATTCCCTGTTCGTCGGGCTTCATCCACAGCTTCTAGCCGAAATCTAGATCTGCAGAATAAAAGTTAAAAAGGGCAACTGATCGCTGCAATCTATAATTTACAAGTCAATATAAGAGTCACTGAGTGCAACAGCTTTCTGAACGAAAAGTAACCTGATGAAAATATTTTAATGTTTTTAGTGAAGCAAGGAGTATTTTTGGCACTATTTATGGTGGCTACATAGAACTTTTACATCTGGAGAAGCTGTAGAAGTTATGGCATATGGCATGAACTCGTTCACGGAACTAGTGTCTAGTAATGCTCTAGAAATAAGATCCTAAATAACAGGGAAATTTTAGCTCGCTCTAATAAATTAAAATTACAGATGATGGTACATTTATGAGTACGGTACAGACGTCATGAAACCTGGATCGCAGGCGATCCCCGCCACCTTCTCAGAAGTCACTGTGCCACATCGTGGTGGCTGAACCGACTATTCGATGAAAATTGTTCTGTTCGAATGACAGTCGACCATGCGTACGAATGCACAGACTTCATGAACCGTAGGGATGGCACCTTGTAGGACGACGATTCGCTTTGTCACATGGCCTGTATCATTCGTAGCTAGCCGTCGAAGCCAGTTTCAAATTACTTAGTCACTGTTGGCGATAAACATGGTTGAATGATAAAAAAGATGAACTATAATGCAATGTCTTTAAGCTCTGAGGCATCTGAACTTTATTTTTTGTTTGTTCTTGTGGCCTTCAGTCCGAAAACTAGTTTTATGCGGTCCTTTTTGCTTATCTATCCTATGCAGGCCTTTTCCTCTCAGCATCAGTCACGATGTGTCTTATCAACTGATCACTTCTTTTTGTCAAGTTGTGTCATAAATACGTTTTTTTCCCCGATTCGATTCAGTATCTGCTCTTTTGTTATTCGATTTGATCAGTTTTCAACAATCTTCTGCAGCATCACACTTCAAAAGCTTCTGTTCTCTTCCTGTCTGCATTGCCTATCGTCCACGTTTCACTACCATACAGGGCTACACTCCAGATAAATACTTTCAGAAAAGACTTTGTAACATATACATTTATATCTGATGTTCACAAATTTTTCTTTTTCAGAAATTCTTTTCTTGCTATTGCGAGTCTGCATTTTATTTCTTCCCCGCTTTTTCCATCGTCAGTTATTTTGACGCGCAAATAGCGAAAGTCATCTACTAGTTTTAGTGTCTCATTACCTGATCTAATTCCTTGTGCATCGTCTGATTTAATTTGACTACATTCTGTTACCCTTGTTTTACTTGTACTGATGTTTACCTTGTAATCTCATTTCAAGACACTATCCATTCCGTCCAGCTGCTCTTCCAAGCTCTTAGCCGTTTATGACAGAATTACAATGGCATCGGCAAAAGCACAAAATCTTTATTCTTTCCCTTTCCAAATGTCTCCTTTGTTTCCTTCACGTCTTGGTCAAGGTACAGATTGAATAACACCAAGGACAGGCAACAATCCCGTCTCACTTTCTTCTCAACTATTGTTTCTTTTTATCCTGTGATTCTTGTAACTGGAGTTTGGTTCCTATACAAGTTTTACATAACCTCCTGCTCCTCTTACTTTATCTCTACTATCTTCAGAATTTCAAGGTCCGTAGTTCAGTCAACACTGGCAAAACCATTTTTTTTTGTAAAAACGTAGTTTGCCTTTATCTAGTCTATCTTCTATGATAAATAGCCCCTCATCTTCGTACATCTCTCCGGAACACAAACTGATCTTTTCGTATGGTGACGTCTAGCAGTTTTTCCAGTCTTCTGTATATAATTTGTGACAATATTTTGCAACCATGACTCATTAAAGTGGTGGTTTCATGGTATTCGAAAGTTTCAGTACCTGTCTTCTCTGGACTTGGAATTATTAAATTCTTCCTGAATTTCTTCCTTAAATCTGCAGGTATTTTGCCTGTCTCTCTTACTTTGTACACTAGATAGTACAGTTTTTCTTGGCTGGCTCTCTGAAGTATTTCAGTAATCCTGAGGCAATGACGTATACTTCAGGGTTCTTCTTTCGACTTCGATCTTTCACTGCCCTGTCAGATTCTTCTCGCAGTATCACAGCTCTCCTCTTATCTTTACTTTCATCCTTTCCTCTTTCTATAATATTGTCGTTTAATTTGTTCCCCTTATTTAGAGCACCTATATATTTATATCACCGTTCAGTTTTCCCTACTTCGTTAGTACTCGCTTGCCATCTGACCTTTTGATATTTGTACAGCTGATTCTCTTTCTCCAAAGATTTTCCTTAATTTTCGTGTAGTCGATATCTGTTTTTCGCCTAGTTACTCATGTTTCTACAGCCTTGTATTTGTCCTCTAACCACTGCTACTTCACCTTTTTCCGTTTTCGGTCAGTCTCATCTTTTGCACGTCTGTATTCCCTTTCGTCTTCATAATAATGACGCTGTAAAATTCTGGTGGTTCTTACTGTACGTGAAACTGCATCGTGTGGTAAAGAGCATAGCTATTCTGCCGAGGCTGGCTGAGCTTAATAAGAGGCGAAAAGATGAAGCAATTAGTTTCTTTTGTTTTCAGTACCCATAGCATTTCTGGTAGTTTCAAGCAAAGAATTGTCTATCTAGGTTACAGTGCAATACATTCTGTAGTAATCACTTAATTATGCGTGGTAATCAGGAATTCAGAAGGGTAGTAATCTATCATCGTTGGGTGTCAAGAAGTTATCCTTCTCTTAAACTTAAAGTAACTTTCACATCTTAGATTCCTGATGTATGTGAAAGATTCAGGTGTTACCAAGACTCTGGCAGCTAACAAAGTACTGTATTTTCCGCACCAACCTTAGCTCTCTTTTTATCAGGGCAGAATGGCTGATTGTATCGTACAGGAACTATGAACAGTACAATAGATGCCACGAGAGTTGCTCACATCGAAAGGCTAAGAGAGATTATGAACGATATTATGTTTGTATAATATGAATTTTGTCGCTCCAGCGTACAAGACACATCACACTTGGTCCGTGTTTCTCTCAATCGAGTTTAAATAACAAAGTGCCGCGAAATACGACTGAATAACTGTGTTGCTGGTCAGTTATGCATTAAGCCATTGCTAAGTGGGCAATTTGAGCGAAACGACGCACATCACTTAAAAATAATGTTCTACAGTGGACGACGACGACTAATCATTGATGCTCCTTGTGGGACGTTACTTCTAAATGACGTGTGCTGTGTCAGTTCAGTTGTTCACTTGATAAGCTCTTAACGGCGGAAATTTCTTCCTGTCGGTTCCTGAAGTTTATATTAATTCAAAGAAGGATATAACCGTTCCATAGCAAATATACAGAGCTACAAAGATTCAGGGATGATGAAGAAGGATAAACGTATCAACATCTGAGGTAAGAGACGGTGTCCGGAGACGATCTAGACGAAAGTTCGAAAATCGTTCTGATACCTGTGACAGTGAAAAACATATACCGGTTCCATTGCAGTGTAGACACCTTCCAGACTGGTTTACGGACAAAAGCAAGGGACAAAATGTGCAGAAAACGTGGGCTCTAAAATGCATACCTTACTAGCTACGGGAACTTGCTTATTAGAATAGATGTGTTTCATTAGTATCGGAAACCAACATGTGCTTGTAGCTGCTAAGGTACGTATTTTAGGGGTCATATTTACAAAACAGCTTTTTCTTGTTTCGGTCCATACTGCATCTCGCCCAAAATTATAGAAACCAAAGAACTTGCAATAGAAGAGATGTGTTTCACGGAATCGAAGGTAAACAAGTGCCCACAGCTCGTAAGGTAAGTATTCTAGAGCCCACGTTTACTAGGAGTTTTTCTTATTTTGGTCCATACTACCAGTTCTGAAAGTATGTGATACTTAATGAAAACACCTTCAGCCATTTGTCTACATCACTTTACTCAAATGTGACTGGTTTCGCTGATCCACTGCAGCGTCATCAAGACCGTCTGTTGGCAAATATTGGTTCTATAACCAACTTCTCATATGATGGTGGAGTGGATCACCGAAACCGATCATGTTCGAATATGGAGATTTAGATACACGGCTTAGGTGTTACCACGAATTCTCATATATTAACCAGCCGTAGTCGCACTTTGCACCCGAACTTGAAGACGAATGTACGAAAAAAACTCTCCGAAAGTTCTTATCCTAAAATCTTGGCAAGAACGGTACTGGCACATGTATGTCAGTGTCAGAGATATCAGAACGATTTTCGCTTGTAGCTTTTCAAAAATGTTCAAATGTGTGCGAAATCTTATGGGACTTAACTGCTAAGGTCATCAGTCCCTAAGCTTACACACTACTTTACCTAAATTATCCTAAGGACAAACACACACACCCATGCCCGAGGGAGGATGCTAACCTCCGCAGTCCATGACTGCAGCACCTTAGAGCGCTCGGCTGTAGCTTTTCACTCGATCGTTTCCACACCAGGGACCCTTACAGCAAGTCGTTGAAAGTTTGTAACGTCATTGCGGAACCATCGTATTAAACATTATTGAGCACTATGGCCAGTTTCGACGTTGGGTGCCCGAAGGATGGCTAATGTTTAAGTTGACACGATGTGTGTTTTCGACTTGTAGCTATTATGAGGATGTGTAGATCCATCTGTGTTCTGGAAATGGCTTGGTGTCTAAGCAGCACTGCTCAGTGAAGCTGAAAAACATATGTGGAAAATATTACTTCTAAATTTTTCTAAAAGTGGCCAATTGGCAAAACAAAGTTATCAGACTGTGATATACGATTTTCACCGCGGTCGTCATGTAGGTAACTCTTCAATAAGTTAGGCACTTCAACTGCACCATCACAGTATATATATTCGCTAATGAAATTTGTCACGAATAATCCAGCACAATTAGAGAACAGTGATCTCCATGTCTACAAAATTAGAAGTACGAATGACCTTTATTGCCTATAATTAATGCTTTCAGTGGCTCAGAAAGGAACTCAGTATGCAGCAACAAATTATTTTCCCAATAACATTAAATATCTGACAGCTAGCAAATAAAACTTGTTTTTAAGAGTAATTGCGTCAGTAGCAATAAAAATAATATGTCCATTAACGTTAACATTGATTATGTAAACTGACTCGTTCCACATAATTTCAATAAAAGAACCTTTCAGCATATGTATGGAGCACGTAACTATCTAACTAACTGAAGAACCATGTATGTCGGTTGTCCATGCATCATATTTTATTTCCTCTGACTGAGTAATAGGAATTTGACAACGTTGAACGCAGTAATTAGAATAGTTGGGGAAAAATGTACCTGCTCTTACGAGCGCGGGCGCTGGCAGCCGTGTAACAGGCACTTAGGTGTGAGTTGCAGAGTGATCATGTAGATGTGGATGTAGAACAGTGAGCCTAAGTACGTGGACCGTCCAGAGGTCAGCACCGCATATTGAAGATTTGAGTCAAACTGAGTACAAAACGCCAGTCTGAATTATGTAAGTGCCGGACTGACGAAATGAACTTACACTCCTGGAAATGGAAAAAAGAACACATTGACACCGGTGTGTCAGACCCACCATACTTGCTCCGGACACTGCGAGAGGGCTGTACAAGCAATGATCACACGCACGGCACAGCGGACACACCAGGAACCGCGGTGTTGGCCGTCGAATGGCGCTAGCTGCGCAGCATTTGTGCACCGCCGCCGTCAGTGTCAGCCAGTTTGCCGTGGCATACGGAGCTCCATCGCAGTCTTTAACACTGGTAGCATGCCGCGACAGCGTGGACGTGAACCGTATGTGCAGTTGACGGACTTTGAGCGAGGGCGTATAGTGGGCATGCGGGAGGCCGGGTGGACGTACCGCCGAATTGCTCAACTCGTGGGGCGTGAGGTCTCCACAGTACATCGATGTTGTCGCCAGTGGTCGGCGGAAGGTGCACGTGCCCGTCGACCTGGGACCGGACCGCAGCGACGCACGGATGCACGCCAAGACCGTAGGATCCTACGCAGTGCCGTAGGGGACCGCACCGCCACTTCCCAGCAAATTAGGGACACTGTTGCTCCTGGGGTATCGGCGAGGACCATTCGCAACCGTCTCCATGACGCTGGGCTACGGTCCCGCACACCGTTAGGCCGTCTTCCGCTCACGCCCCAACATCGTGCAGCCCGCCTCCAGTGGTGTCGCGACAGGCGTGAATGGAGGGACGAATGGAGACGTGTCGTCTTCAGCGATGAGAGTCGCTTCTGCCTTGGTGCCAATGATGGTCGTATGCGTGTTTGGCGCCGTGCAGGTGAGCGCCACAATCAGGACTGCATACGACCGAGGCACACAGGGCCAACACCCGGCATCATGGTGTGGGGAGCGATCTCCTACACTGGCCGTACACCACTGGTGATCGTCGAGGGGACACTGAATAGTGCACGGTACATCCAAACCGTCATCGAACCCATCGTTCTACCATTCCTAGACCGGCAAGGGAACTTGCTGTTCCAACAGGACAATGCACGTCCGCATGTATCCTGTGCCACCCAACGTGCTCTAGAAGGTGTAAGTCAACTACCCTGGCCAGCAAGATCTCCGGATCTGTCCCCCATTGAGCATGTTTGGGAATGGATGAAGCGTCGTCTCACGCGGTCTGCACGTCCAGCACGAACGCTGGTCCAACTGAGGCGCCAGGTGGAAGTGGCATGGCAAGCCGTTCCACAGGACTACATCCAGCATCTCTACGATCGTCTCCATGGGAGAATAGCAGCCTGCATTGCTGCGAAAGGTGGATATACACTGTACTAGTGCCGACATTGTGCATGCTCTGTTGCCTGCGTCTATGTGCCTGTGGTTCTGTCAGTGTGATCATGTGATGTATCTGACCCCAGGAATGTGTCAATAAAGTTTCCCCTTCCTGGGACAATGAATTCACGGTGTTCTTATTTCAATTTCCAGGAGTGTATTTGCGCTAGACCACTCTATTTCAACGAACTAGATGTTAATACTGATTGAAATATCTAATCGATAGTTAGGAATTTATAAGGTACAGTGCTTGTAACCTTTGTTCTCAAAAATATACAAATAAAATGTAGTGCCGGATTTTTATTGAATTGAAGAATACTACGTGCTAAAGGACACTTATTCCTTGGAACTGATATCAGTTCTTTAGACGACTTCAATCTTTTAGAGTTACACTCGTTTCAAAAAGCTTTCTCCAGATGTGACATTTTGGCGTCAAGCACAATAACGACAACCGGAGGGATTGCTATCGACTTTCGTTAGCGTTCAATACAGGCCTCTCACAAGACTTCACACTCGCGTGTCAGAGATTTTAAAAATACGCTGTTCTTTGTACGATTTACTATTATTATTATTATTATTACTATTATTATTAAACGTCACATAATGATTTATCGACAGTTAATGCTTTCATGTAAGAGCTCCGTTTCAAGGTAATGGCGCAAAGAAAATTTATCACAGACGTGTCACGATTATCATTAAATGTCAGTTAATAACGCTTCAACGATATAAGCCTTCAAGAGATACGGTGACAGTCAAGATAGGAGACTAATATAACATGACGGATTGCATCTTGCGACCGGCCTCTGTGGCCGAGCGGTTCTAGGCGCTTCAGTCTGAAACCGCGCGACCGCTATGGTCGCAGGTTCGAATACTGCCTCGGGCATGAATGTATGTGATGTCCTTAGGTTAATTAGGTTTAAGTAGTTCTAAGTTGTAAGGGACTTATGTCCTCAGAAGTTGAGTCCCATAGTGCTCAGAGCCATTTGAACCACTTTTTATGAGTCACGATTGCGAAAGATCTTATGAAATGAGTGTTACCCACACTTTTACTGAAGAAAAATCTTTGTATCATAGACAGTTAGATAGGTCTTCAGGGCCACAAATACACAGTAAAATAAAATATCCGTGGCGCATTTTGGGTTCTTACGAATCTTAGGCCCATACTGATGGACGCTTCCCCTGAACCAGAACTGATATTACTCGAGTGCTCAGGAACAGGAGCCTGTACGTGATAGCAGTTAGAGGCAAGTTTCCAGCTTGTCCCACGTTGCATGAGAACAGAAACGAGCCGGCCGGAGTAGTAGCCGAGCGGTTCTAGGCGCTACAGTCTGGAACCGCGCAACCGCCACGGTCGCAGGCTCGAATCCTGCCTCGGGCTTGGATGTTTGTGATGCCCTTAGGTTAGTTAGGTTTAAGTAGTTCTAAGTTCTAGGGGACTAATGACCTCAGAAGTCCCATAGTGCTCAGAGCCATTTGAATCATTTTTTGAACAGACACGAGTCCTATTTGGCTAAAATATCATTTAAAATGTTAATTATGATTGAATCACCAAACATAAGAAAATGAGTGATTACTTGTTCTGTATACGTTTCGGAGATATACGTGGTGTGACAATTTCTTTCGATGTGCAGAGCTCTTATCACATTTTCTAGCGATTCGCATCATTTAGAGTCACTCCCACAGGGCACTGACAGCGAATTAAATTTGCCCAGTCTTCTTGAAGTTTGGTTCTTCTCCCTCTGAGTGAACAGTCACTAGAATATAAGGAAGTATCTACAAAGCTGTGTGCTTTAAATAACAGGTCTACGTATTCTGTCGGTGTCTCTTACCGTCATCGAGTGCGCGTCAAAGCCGGTACCGGGAAGCGTGTACCGTTTTGGCCGCTTCCTTTGACCCTGGTGGACAGGTAATAAAGCTATAGTCGGAGTGAGGATGCCAGTCGCGTCCAGCTCACACGTCAAAGCGACGCCCGGCGCCTTCATCGTCCTCCTAGGCGCGTAGTAGCGCACGCGCCATTCATTCTACGCAGTTCCGCCTACCAGCAATTTGTATAAGCACTCGTGACGTTCACATGGACGAAATGGCTATGTCAGCGGCTACAGAAACCAGAAGCAGTCGATGGAGAATGCCCGTGCTAAATTAACGAGGCAGAAAATTGTAAATCAGGTAGTTTTGCCGTAACCTTCAGTCTGAGTCTAAGTTCTAATTAGTGGCGAAATGGGATTTAACATAGATATCATTTCTGAAGAACAGCAGTACCGTACAGGACAACAGTTTACATACACTACTGGCCATTAAAATAGATACACCAACAAGATGACGAGCTACAGACGCGAAATTTAACCGACAGGAATAAGATGCTGTGATATGCAAATGATTAGCTTTTCAGAGCAGTCAACAAGGTTGGCGCCGGTGGTGACACCTACAACGTGCTGACATGTGGAAAGTTCCCAACCGATTTCTCATACACAAACAGCAGTTGACCGGCGTTGCCTGGTGAAACGTTATTGTGATGCCTCGTGTAAGGAGGAGAAATGTGTACCATCACTTTTCCGATTTTGATATAGGTAGGATTGTAGCCTATCGCGATTGCGGTTTATCGTATCGCGACATTGCTGCTCGCGTTGGTCGAGATCCAGTGACTGTTAGCGGAATATGGAATCGGTGGGTTCAGGTGGGTAATACGGGACGCCGTGTTGGATCCCAACGGCCTCGTACCACTAGCAGTCGAGATGACAGGCATCTTATCCGCATTGCTCTAACGGATCGTGCAGCCACGTCCCGATCCTTAAGTCAACAGATGGGAACGTTTGCAAGACAACAATCATCTGCAAGAACAATTCGACGACGTTTGCAGCAGCATGGACTATCAGCTCGGAGACCACGGCTGCGGTTACCCTTGACGCTGCATCACAGACAGGAGCGCCTGCGATGGTGTTCTCAACGACGAACCTGGGTGCACGAATGGCAAAACGTCATTTCTTCGAATGAATCCTGGTTCTGTTTACACCATCATGATGGTCGCATCCGTGTTTGGCGACATCGCGGTGAACACACATTGGAAGCGTGTATTCGTCATCGCCATACTGGCGTATCATCCGGCGTGATGGTATGGGGTGCCATTGGTTACACGTCTCGGTCACCTCTTGTCCGCATTGACGGCGCTTTGAACAGTGGACGTTTCATTTCAGATGTGTTACGACCCATGGCTCTACCCTTCATCGTCCGTAGCTCGTGGTCGTGCGGTAGCATAGGTTAGTTAGGTTTAATTAGTTGTAAGTTCTAGGGGACTGATGATCATAGATGTTAAGTCTCATAGTTCTCAGAGGCATTTGAGCTACCCTTCATTCGATCCCTGCGAAACCCTTCATTTTAGCAGGATAATGCACGATCGCATGTTGCAGGTCCTGTACGGACCTTTCTGGATACAGAAAATGTTCGACTGGTGCCCTGCCCTGCACATTCTCCAGATCTATCACCAATTGAAAACGTGTGGTCAATGGTGGCCGAGCAACTGGCTCGTCACAATATGCCAGTCACTACTCTTGATGAACTGTGGTATCGTGTTGAAGCTGCATGGACAGCTGTACCTGCACACGCCATCCAAGCTCTGTTTGACTCAATGCCCAGGCGTATCAAGGCCCTTATTATGGCCAGAGGTGGTTGTTTTGGGTACTGATTTCTCAGGATCTATGCACCCAAATTGCGTGAAAATGTAATCATATGTCAGTTCTAGTGTAATATATGTGACCAATGAATACCCGTTTATCGTCTGCATTTCTTCTTGGTGTAGCAATTTTAATGGCCAGTAGTGTATTTAAATGTAACAAACAGGGCATAGAAAAGTTGAAAAATGCGTTAGTATATGGTTTTACGTTTGCTGAACATACACTATCTTTCAAACGAATCCGGACACCCATACGTAAAGCGAAGTTGACCACTGTATCTAGCGGGAGCAGGACCCGCGAGTATAAAAGGAGGCCGGCACTATGGTGCTGTCAGCAGAGCAGCAGTGGAGCAGAATGGATCGCTCTGGAAAGCTCAGTGACTTCGAAGGTCGACCAGTCACTGGATGTCACCTGAGTAACACATCTATTAGGGACATTCCAGCTGTCCTAAAGCTGCCCAAGTAGTTTGCTGATTATGAAGTGGAAGCGCGAAGGAAGAACCACAGCCGAGCAAAGACCAGGTAGACCCTACGTTCCAACGGACAGGGACCGTCGAGCACTGTGGAGGGTGGTTGTAAAAAAAAAAAAAAAAAAAAAAAAAATACCGCATACTGTAAGCGGAAGCAATCAATCGTGAGATCCACAGTACCACCATCCGCCCAGCTAACACAATGACTGTACACAGGGACTTGACAAGAATGAGGTACACTGATCTAGCTCTTCTTGATAAGTCACACATTTCTACAGCGACGATTCAAGTGGTGTGAAGAGCGACACGCATGCACAGTGAATTACTGGAGACGAATGATTTAGAATTACGAATCACATGGCACACTGTGGCAATCAAATTGTATGTGTAGGGTTTGTAAAATGCATGGAGAACGTTACCTGGCATCATATGTAGGTCCAAGTGGAGAGTAGGTGATGTTGCGGTATGGGGATTTCCCTCGTGCATAGCATGTAGTCCCCGTATTATACTTAAGCAAACTGTAAACGCCGAAGGCTGTGAACACATTTTACGGCACTGTGTACTGTTTATAGTGGAGGCGATCATTGTTTGTTTCACCACGATAATTCATGTCATGAACTAATATCTAAGAGACGATTGTTTGTGGACAATAACATTCCTGAAGTGGACTGTCCTGACCAGAATCCCGACTTGAACCACTCCTATGGGATTGGTTACACTGACGTCCAAAATCACCACCCTCCCTGGTGTTAGCTCTTGAGGAAGAATGGTGCCAGTTCTCCACACTCAGACGGCTCATTAAAAGTGCTCCCGCCAGTGTTCAAACCATCATAAAGGCGATGGGTGGTCACACTCATATTAATATCCACTAATGGCTTTGATCAGATGGTGTCTACTGAATATTTGTATGTATATGGAGCGATTGGAGGGGAACGACCAAATAAAGGAAACCGTAAGAAAAGTGGATGCATGACTGAGATGTGTTGGAAGAATGCTCCGAATGTGTAGTCACCAACGAAAGAGACAGCTCACGAATCCCTCGTTGGACCAATACTTGAGTACTGCTCATCGTTCTAAGACTCTTACGAGGTAGGATTCAAATGGTTCAAATGGCTCTAAGCACTATGGGACTTAACTTCTGAGGTCATCATTCCCCTAGACTTAGAACTACTCAAACCTAACTAACCTAAGGACATCACACACATCCGTGCCCGAGGCAAGATTCTAGCCTGCGACCGTAGCAGCAGCGCGGTTCCGGACTGAAGCGCCTAGAACCGCTCTGCCACCTGTAGAATTCACACAGAAAGTAGAGAAGGTCCAAACAAGAGCACGTTTCGTCTCTCGTTCGTCTAGTAGTCGATCGAGAAAGCGTCACGGAGATGCGTATGGATCTCCAGCGACAGACGTTTCAAAACAGACGTTGTGCTGACACACTGTTACAGTTCCGAGAACGTACGCTGCTAAAAGACTTTACCAATATATTGCTTCCTCTCACGTACATCACGCGTAAAGGCCGTGAACATAAAATCAGAGAGAAACTCGATCTTAACGGAGGTTTACCACCAATCTGCAGATCATATGCATCTGGAAAAAAAGGGGTAAAGACAGTAGTACAGCAAACAATGTCAACTGGCTTGCGGAATATGGATGCACAAGGAGAGTTATAGAACAAAATTAATTAGACCATAAATTATTTATGTATATAACGACTAAAATTTTTATTTTCTGCATACCTCTTTAAATTATACACTGCTCTCCCAAACTTCGAGAAAAGTAACATAACATATTAAAAACTTGGAAATAAATGAAAGTGCGGTAGCATAATACCAGAGATCTTCCAGTCGTTTGAAGAAAGCTGGACATGATATAGCGTGAGGTCAGCGTGTCTGTTGCGCTAAATGGACCTCGCCCCGCAACACGAGGCAGTTGAACGAACGGGAAAAGACAGAGTGTGTCAATGAGTGAGCAGCTGTGATGCACTGTCCTGACGTTGTTCCTCGCACAATGGTGCGTAGACAACGTCTGGATGACTGCACATGGGAAAGGTCATCGGGAAACTAAGGACGAAGTGTGACGCGTGTTGCCCAGTTATTTGGTATTGGTCACAGTATTGTTTGAGGTGCATGGGGAGCGTTCAGAAACACAGGAACCGCTGTTATAGAGAGAGGAGATAACTGACCACGGCCAACTACAACAGCAGATCACAGCAGCAGATCACCGCTACGTTGTACAACAGGCAAGAAGGAACTCACGTCAAACAGCGGGTGCAGTTGCGACCTTATTTGACGGGACTTCAAGGCACGCAATCTCAAGCTACACAGTGGCACGGCGATTGCATGGGGATACCCTCTCTGCCCGACGACCAGTACGTTGTGTTCCGCTGACACTCGCACATCAGCAGCAGCATCTGCGATGGTGCCAAGACCATAAGGACTGAACCAACAAGGAGTGGAGTCGCATGCTCTTCTCGGATGAGGGTTGATTAATTTTGAGCTCGGCCGCTGTGGCAGAGCGGTTCTAAGCACTTCAGTCCGGAACCGCGCTGCTGCTCCGTCGCAGGTTCGAATCCTGCCTCGGGTACGGATGTGTGCGGTGTTCTTAGGTTAGTTAGGTTTAAGTAGTTCTGAGCTCTGGGGGACTGATGACCTCAGATGTTAACTCCCATAGTGCTTAGAGCCATCTGAACCATTTGATTAATTATGAGTAGTTATTCTGGATGTACTCTCATGTGCCGAGATGTTGTAACACGTAGCGCATACAGAAATATAGTCGAAGATGATCGCTCCGATGGTCCAGGTGTTATTATGAGGGGAAGCACATTGCTGAATGGGCGTACTGCTCTCTGAATCGTTGAAAACGGTACACTCATAGGTCAACGTTACTGAGGCAGTGTATTCCTTTCCCATGTGCCTTTTTCCAAGGGTACATTTGGCCTTGACTTCATTTTTATGGATAAGAATGCGTGAACGCACCGAATAGCGCAGGTGGAGTAGCTCTTGGAACAAGAAAATATTTAGCAAATGGACTGGCCTGCCGGTTGCCCTGACTTAAATCCCAAGTAGTCAACGGCGTTGGTGGAGGAAATGAACTCACTAACACAAGGACTCATTACCAACTTCGAGGGCAGTATGGGAGCACATTGCAGAGCACACAATACCCTCTGTGCTCACTACACACTCTATAAAGAACCATGTCCCGCCTTTTGTAATGTCTGGGGGACCATCATACATCGCAGTGACTCAGGTGTAATTACTGTCTTCGAATAAAAGTTCAATGCCGTTCCTCTCATTAGCTTTTGCACTATACTGTAGCAGTTATTTCTATGTATGAGCCAAGTTTTATGGAGCTATGTGACCTGGCAGTGACACGTAATGCGAAATTTACTTTCGTCCTTACGTTTAGCACTCTGCAACGGGCTTGCAGCAGTGGCTACACTGCTTCCTGTAAGATCACCGAAGTTAAGCGCTGTCGGGCGTGGCTGGCACTTGGATGGGTGACCATCTGGGCCGCAATACCCTGTTGCCATTTTTGGGGCGCACTCAGCCTCGTGATGCCAATTGAGGAGCTACTCGACCGAATAGTAGCGGCTGCGGCCAAAGAAAACCATCATAACGACCGGGGGAGCGGTGTTCTGACCACATGCCCATCCTATTTGCATCCTCAGCTGAGGGTGACACGGCGGTCGGATGGTGCCGATGGGCCACTTGTAGCCTGAAGACGGCTTTTAAGTTTTGCACGACAGTGTATACCGTAATGTATCTTTCTGCTCCTCTTTAACTGCTAGTTTGGCATAACTAATTGCATGAAGCATTGAAACGTGAGGTCCTTCACGAAATTAAACCCGATGCCTTGAATAGAAAGTTTATCACAAATCAGTTTATCAATTTCTTTTGATTTGTGATTTCACATATCATATTTTTTATTTCTCGTCGAAGATTCTCCTACAGTTACATGTTTGCTAGCTTCTTGCAGGGAAGCCGATAAGTTAACACTTGTTTCCTGTTCCAGTTTTTCTAAATCCTTGATATTCACCTGCGTTCTTTAAAAGACGGTGTTGTGCCTGTTTTTCCTGAACAGCTTTCCTCGCAAGCTTAATACTCGGCAGTATTTGCGTCGTCTTCGCTGAATGAAATCGAAACCATTCGTCTCTGAGATTTCGCTATGATTAATTTTCAAGTTCAAGAATGACAGATAAATGCACGCCGTATCACACACGGAGTAACTGAATTTTTTTTGAAAAGACTGCACTTAAAGACTGACACTGAAGACTGTTGAGACCTCTAGCCGCCATCTGGCAGTCACATATAGGGTGTTCTCATTTTCCTTGGCCTAAATACTCTTCTGTGTTAAACAATATTTATTTCAAGAAATGTCATAATTTCTCGCTGTAATGGATATATTTGAGGCGATATTTAAACATGGGCAATCCACAGTGCTGGGTCGAGGCCGCTCGAGAGACTGTAACGTTCTACGTTTAGGAGAGCCACGATATACTTTGAAACGTCACGTTCGATAATTCTTCATTTGAAAACCATCAAAGCCATAGACAGACGCGGACGTGACATTTCAGTCGCCAGCTTTGACCTCTCGAAATCAAAGGCGAAATTGCTTCACATCCCTATAGAAGAAGCCTTAAGACAACACAAAAATCTCTTCTGAACGTCCTCGTAGGCAAATTATTACGCGTGAAGCATAAATATAAATGTTTCTTACACTCTTCGGGAGAACAATAGAACTGAAACAATTTG
Organism: Schistocerca cancellata; assembly: GCF_023864275.1. Taxonomy (NCBI): domain Eukaryota; kingdom Metazoa; phylum Arthropoda; class Insecta; order Orthoptera; family Acrididae; genus Schistocerca; species Schistocerca cancellata. The sequence goes on along the minus strand of NC_064633.1, from coordinate 215,798,837 downwards.
CATAAATCATCAGAAGAGAAACCCAAACATTGTGCTACAAATGATTAACAGAGCCACAAACTGACAGGAAACCTCTGTTTTTAACAAAGTTCTTGCAGATATCATCGTGAAGTCGACAAGCTATTCCTTATCTGGGCATAAATCAGTCACACGTTTCCGCAGTACTGCGACACTCTCTTTCGTGTGCGCGATATGGCTGTACTGACTGCGGCTTTACGACGTTGGCTTAATTCAAACTGACGTTCAACCATATTTCTTAATCGACCAATTAGCACTGGAGACAACCCGTGGAACAAACACACTTTCTTGAGCTGTAAAGACACTGACCGCCTCAGAAGAAAGGTGTCGCGTATTGCTCTGTAGAATTACATAGCCGGTACGGCACCGAATGATGCGCTTGTGATAGTACTCTACAATTTGCATCAAGCAGCTGTTTAAAACATTCGTAACTGGGAAAATCTCAAAGGAATTTCGTTCTGCGCGTCTCCTGATACACAGCGTGAATCAGAACTACACCGACAAACATTCAGAGTAGGTAGCATTTACAAAAACAAGCAAATATTTCTTGTAAACACGGATTCTGAAATGCGTACAGTAAGAGGGTCATTTTCGAAAATGTGAAACAGATCTCTTCTACAGCAAGCTTCGGAGGAGGTAATAAGGACCGGAAACGTTAAGAGCTAAGAGCACTGAGAAAGACGACAATTGCTCTTAGCTCTTACGATATGAACATTAGAGCCTACTTTTCGGGACATTTAATTCTTTTTTTGGTCCACACTACCACCTCTCAAAACGTGAAAAACAAAGAGGAATAGAAGAGATGAATTTCGCAGTAGCTCTTAAGGAATGCATTTTAAAGCCCATGCTTACTGTACACTTTCTTCTTGTTTCTGTTGACACCATCACATCGGAAAGATCATCGGTGGAGCTCTAGTTCGCCCCATGCAATTGAGAAAATAAAACTTTCCCATATTAAACAATGGAAAACCCAGAATGGCTTCTTATATCGTTATATATATTGTTATAGCATGATCGGGGACTTTACAACTCTTCTATTTTTTTTAATTTAATTTTTTTTCTCAACCGTTGTTCTAATTGATAACGACGAGGCTGCTTGTATAGAAACGTTGAGTTTTAGTTTTTTGTCCAGCTTCAAAGTCTATTTCACTCACATTATTTGACAGTCTTATTATATTCACCTCATGTGACATTTTGGAATTATTCGTGTTTCCTTGTTCTTAAGATACTAAATCCTCTCCTATCATTGGTGGAAAACTCCTCTTTCTGTAATGATTTCCAATTTGCAATTAAGGTTTCTCTTGTGTGTAGAGTGGTTGGACAAAAGGTTGGAGACATCGTGAGAAAACCATGTTTAAACATAAATGCAGATGCTACGCATTCCTTCTGGTTGCGCGAATGTATTTGACCACGAACGACACCTGTGCATTGACCTCACTATGTTGTATCAGTTGTGGTCAGAACAGTGTTTTGGTAGTTTTGAGTGCGTTATGTCGAATATAAGTGAATTCGAACGTGAGCAAACTGTTGGTATTCATATGGTGAGTGCCTCCGTAATAAAAGGAGCCGTAGTCTATAGTGTTCTAAGGGGCATAAGATTTAGACCACATACAGGGAAAGCAGAAAAATTCATCCGCTAAGTCACAACGCGAGCGAAAGTGTATTACATAGGGTTGTGGCGAAATATAAGAGGACGATAGCTGCAAAAGTCACTGCAAAACTGAATGTCGCACTCGCGAACCCTGTTAGCACCAAAACTACACGAAGAGAGTTCCTTCAGCAAGGAATTGCAAGGTGAGCTGGAATTTCAAAACAACTCACCTGTGGTGCAAAGCGCCCGTAACAGGAAAACATGGTGCCGCAGAAATAAAACCTGGGCCGTGCAGCAATGGAAGATTGTAATTCCTTCGTATGATTCTTGTTTTACCCTGTTCGCAACTTCTCGCCTAGTTTACGTCCGAAGAGTGAAACATGGCCCCCAACTTCTCGCCTAGTTTACGTCCAAAGAGTGAAACATGGCCGGGTCTGGTGATGGTTTGGGCAGCAATATCGCGGTATTTCGTGGACCCCACGGTTACTCTGCAAGGTGGCATTACTAGCAAAGATTATGTGACCATTTTGGATGGTCAGGTCTATCCCATGGTACAGTGTTGTTGCTGTGTTTCAAGACGACAGGACATCTTTTCCCATAGCTCGCAGGCTGCTTTTGTGAGCAGTTACCAGATTTCCACATTATTCAGTATTTATGGTCTTCTTTGGAGAGATGGGTGCACCATCGCTAACCGCTCCCATCATCGTTTTCTGTATTTGCCACTATTTTGCAGGAAGAATGACACACGTAGGCACTGTGTTGATAACAACACGTATTTATTCATTCCGAGACGACTGTACGGCCGGCCGTGGTGGTCGAGCGGTTCTAGGCGCTCAGTCCGGAACCGCGAGACTGCCACGGTCGCAGGTTCGAATCCTGCCTCGGGCATGGATGTGTGTGATGTCCTTAGGTTAGTTAGGTTTAATTAGTTCTAAGTTCTAGGGGACTGATGACCACAGATGTTAAGTCCCATAGTGCTCAGAGCCATTTGAACCATTGTACATTGAACTGTACGTTGTTTTGAACGCCAACAGCTATCCTACACCGTATTACACACAGCAAACTGCTGATTTGTTGTGATTTCGTATACTTGTCCAGCCCCTGTAAATAACGTGTGCTTTGCAGATTGAATACATGCTTTACTTTCAAAACGGCGTACACTGCAGAATGGGGCTAGGTTTATTAAGGCCACCTAAATTCAATACGAATGGACGAAGAGACGTGGCTGTGTGTGTGTGAACAAAGGATTATATCTTCTGCAATAAATATGCATAGGAAAAAACTAAAAAAAAAAGGAATGTTGTTCGAAATAATAGAACAGAAATGGGGGTCTCACATGGACAGTATAAATCATAGAAGCGACACACAAGCTCGCAAATCACATAATCAGTTCATGAACTCCATAATGAAACATTAGAATGTTTCGTATAATGTTTGAGAGAGAGAGAGAGATAGGGAGAGATTGCATGCCATTAATATTTACGGACGGAACAATTATTAATATGTAATGCCACTCATGTGTGCATATATTTTCGAAAAGGTTCTAAAGGAATATGCAAGTCCCACTGCAAATCGACAAGCATATTTCACGAGAAGCTATTCTGAATAAACATTACTTGAAAAAATGCTTGAAGCGCAAGAAGTCTGAATTGAACACAAATGAATTACACAGCTACAGCGAGTAATAGATAGCGATCTCATCCATGTACCAATTAACTTGAAAAAGCATCAAAACACCGCTACTAGAATATCTAAAGCAATCCACAAAATGGTTCGAATGGCTCTGAGCACTATGGGACTCAACTTCTGAGGTCATCAGTCCCCTAGAACTTAGAACTACTTAAACCTACCTAACTTAAGGTCATCACACACATCCATGCCCGAGGCAGAATTCGAACCTGCGACCGTAGCGGTCTCGCGGTCACAGACTGTAGCGCCTAGAACCTCACGGCCATTCCGGCCGGCAGCAATCCACAGGAAGATCTAGAAGCAAGTGTAGAGCTTCTTCGTTCGTAGCATGTCGATGCAACTACATTTTTGCGACCTGCGCTCTCATTGGCTCATGCCGACCAAAGTTCTTCAACTGACGCAGATATGGCGCACGAAGCGGTGCAAAGATATCTGCTTCTGCCCTATAGAACTCGCCTGACGCGCGATACTTCACAAAAACAGTGATTCGCGCTGGGCGCGCTTGCGAGGAATATGTGAAGCTGTGAAACAGGGTGGAGGCCACAGCGCCGGCGTGTTTCAGAATGTATCGTAGTATAATGGGCATAAACAGACCGACGGTGTCAAGCCGTTTAGCTGTGCTATTGACGACCAGTCACAACACCCAAGTACATAGGAATTTGTTTCCTGAGCTATTCGAGGTAGAACGACAAATGTAGGCGTGGGGAACATAGATGCTACAAATGGGTTTACTGGAAGAATCCTGGCAAAGTGTAATTGAAACACTAATACGTCATATAGAGAAACATCATTCGAACAATTCTTGGATATTATACGTCGGTCTGATTCCCTTATCTGCTGGCCATGGGTCAACGACAGAGAGAGGGAGAAGATTCAAAAAGGAGTTGCAGAGGTTTGTTCATTCAAAGTGAGGGTTACACCGAGCCGGTCAACCAACTGCTGTGGCAGACGTTGTACGAAAGTCTTTGTGCGTCAGGGTGTGCCTTGCTCACAAAATTCCCACTAAAGAAACGTAATAACTTCCCTCAACATGTATATTGATGAATAGCTTCTTCTTCTTTTCCTTCGTTTACTTATTGGCAATCTCGGCTAGTATAAGGTCCGCCGGCCGCTGTGGCAGAGCGGTTCTAGGCGCCTCAGTCTGGAACCGCGCTGCTGCTACGGTCGCTGGTTTGAATCCTCCCTAGGGCATGGATGTGTGTGGTGTCCTTAGGTTAGTCAGGTTTAAGTAGTTCTAAGTCTAGGGGACTGATGACCTCAGATGTTAAGTCCCATAGTGCTCAGAGCCATTTGAACCATTTTATGAGGTCCACTGTACTGAGGATTTGACAAATTTATTAGGAGGAGCGTGTTATAAGTGACGCAACACAGTTTTTTCTGAAAGTATGTTGGCTTTTTTAAGGGCTCCAGCACACCACATTATTCCCCACTCTTTTGGCTACAAAACCCCGTTATTCAACATAAACTCCGTTCAATCTGACTTCCTGGGAGGGCCTGTATGCACGCATGGTACCACTCTACTGGTGGATGTCGGAGCCAACGTCTTGTAGCATCAATAACCTCCCAACATCCACCAACTGCTTCCAGCCGAGGGCATCGTTCAGTGGGCCAGCCGCGCTGTCTCGAGCGCTTTGCCACGGTTCGCGCGGCTCCCCCTGTCGGAGGTTCGAGTCCTCCCTCGGGCATGGGTGTGTGTGTTGTCCTTGGTGTAAGCTAGTTTAAGTTAGATTAAGTAGTGTGTAAGCCTAGGGTTCGAGGACCTTATCAGTTTGGTCCCGTAGAACTTTACCACAAATTTCCAATTTCATTGGACCAAACAGATGGAAGTCGGAAGGTGTGAGATCCGGGTTGCAGGATGGATAAGGAAGAACCCTCCAAATAAGTTCTGTGAGCTCCTCTCAGGTGCGTAGACTTGTGTGAGGCCTTGCGTTGTCATGGAGAAGGAGATTTTTTGCGTGTTTGCGGCGACGAACACTCTGAAGCCGTCTCTTCAATTTCCTGAGGGTAGCACAATACACACCAGAATTGGTCGTTGCGACATGAGGGAGGACGTCAAACAGAATAACCGCTTCAGAGTCCCAGAATACCGTCGCCATGACTCCGTAGACATTCTACAAGCACCTATGAATATTTGAAATCCTCTGGCTTTCCACCAAAAGAAACTCAGTGACGGCTCCCTGCTTGGAACGCACCTTCGAAACAGACGCCATTTTGAAGGCAACATATAGCGCCGCCACCTATCGGAAACTCATATTCCACGATGTCCCAGATCACATTCCACATTTTTTAACCGAAACTGGCGAGAAAGAAATGTGTTGCCTTACTTATTGAAAGCCTCTCGTATCTGATTAGTTATACGTCCGCGCTTCGCAACGGAAGTTACAGAAGGGCCTTCACACAAACGTCACTTTTTAGTGTTCCGTGTCTCAACCGTTAAAAATGGAGTCCATATAAGATCACTTTGCCAATAAATAAGTTTTTCCTAAATATAAATGAAACCTATCGAAAGAAACAAAGATGTCTCATAATGTTTTAATGGAAATAGCTAAATCAGCAAATCCGTTTTATCTTATCCAAGTAAATTCAATGTTAGTTTTCATTCGTCAAGATAAGACTTCGATGCGTAATTCGGTCACTGACGTAAACTTCCGAAAATACTTCTATCACTGAGGTTAAAAAATATTTGGTGTACTATGCTGTCACTAAGGCAAACATCCGAACTACTAAGATGAACAGACTCCTAAGACTTTAAATTAGCATACGTGTTCCGAGTTTTATGAAATAATGCATATGTGTTGCCCCAAGTTATGCTCAAAGCTATCAGTGAAAACCCGGCGAAAATCTATCAAGTAGTTTTCGAGATTAGCGTGTTCAGACAGACAGACAAACACGGCGGTTTTAGCGTTCTGTTATTAGCTTAGAGCCTTAGACTGTGAGCGGTGGCCGGATGCCCTAGCTGTCGCTGCAGCCGTCAGTAGCTAACACAGTGGAGTCGGATGCGCCACCAGTCCGTGAACTGTGTACACTGTGTTGTGAGTGAAGTAGTGTTTCAACTCAAAATCATAAACATGGCTGCCGTTCAGCAACTGTATGAATTTGAAGAGGTCGAAAAAATCAGCCCGCCATTTGCAAACCAAAGGTTTATTTAGCTCTGGATCTAGGTTTCATGTATCTAAAAATATCTTCTTCAGAAGGAGTGGGCTCTAAAAATGTATAAAAACGGTTACAAACTATTTTTAAATACGTAACAAATATTAATAATAGAAAAAAATATTAGTGAGGTAAACGTACTCACTTCATACATCACATGGTGGTAAATGACATTAGCTGAAGAGGAGAGGCTCTTCTCATGTACAAAACTTATATAAAAACCAGAAACATCACATGCTGTCGCTTCGGACAGGAGCCAGGTTACTCTCAGCGTACTTAAGAATAGATACCCACTGGTAAAGACTCTTGTCTGTATAAAATTATAAAGGAGTCCAAAGAATAACGTATGTTCATAACGTAAGTACTCATCATGCCAGGGACAAAGGCCAACTGATCGAAGGTACAGGCTCAAGCGATGAGGAAAAATTAGAATGCAGTGGTCGCTATATACATGCGCGTAAGAATTACGCCTTGCGTGTGTTAAGTAACAGCATTTTACCTTAAAGTAAGAATGAAAAGTTATTCTACAAGGCTAGTAATAAAGAAATAAATTTACAGGTATACATTACGTATAAAATCTTTAACACATTTGATGACAGAGTAATACTGTACGTAAATTCAGTGTGAAGAAGCTAGAGTTTTGGTTACAAAGGACCACTGTTACAAATACATGGGGAAAGAAGAGCAAATATAAGCTAAAACAACGTCACTAAAAAGAGAAACTTCTGCTCAGCACTACGGAAGCTTAAGCGATAAGGAAAAATTGGAATGCGCGTAAGCATTTCGTCTTGCTGGTGTTAAGTAAAGTAAGTTTACTTTAAAGCAAAATTATAGTCTCTTATAGAGGGCCAGTAATAAATCTAATAATTTTAGACGTATACATTAATATAAAATTATCTGTAAAACAATTATGTAGCAGAGTGATACTGCACGTAATTATTACTCTGCTAAATAAACAGAATGGCAATAGAAGGGTCGGAAGGACGAGTCCCTACGTGGGAACCATTTTTTTCTTTCCAGTATTTGGTTACTTACGCTACAAATAAACCGAAAAATGCTCAGTATATTGTATTTAGTAATGTATTCGTAAAATGCATGAAAAGGAAAAGCAAAAGAAAATCTGAGATTGCAAATAATTGCCAGGAAAGCATTGTACTTACAGCGTCCACGAGGACCCTGCAAATAACTTTCCAAGAACGCATTCTAATTAAAGAGTACAGGATTTCTTTTTATTTCATTGTGACCTTCGTGCAGCCCTTGTCAGCTGCACGCGAACAGTAAGTTCCGTGTTTTTACGATGAACATCATTCCAGCACGTGTAAATCATCAAGTGTTAAATTATAAAAGATTCTAATTTTACATACAAAATTCTCGTGTACCCCTTGCAATCCCTCGCTGGAAATGATCTGCAGTTCCAAATTTTCATTTGCAGTTCCTGTGCATGCATCTGATTAAAATACTAATGCGTGCTGAGAAGTAATACCTTCGAACTCTTTATGAAAACTGTTAAGTCTTTTCAAATAAAAGAAACGTTTTGAACTTTCTACAACTCTATTCTTCAGGTCTCCTTACTTATTTCTCAGCATAGTCACCCTGGCGACGAACACAGTTCTCCAAAGGAGAGACCAGTTTGTTGATACCGTCACTGTAGAATGTGTGTCGTTGTTGACGCAGCCACAACCTCACTTCTTCTCGCACCGCTTCATCACGGTCAAAGTGAAGTTCTCGGAAGTATTTGCAGACAGATCAAAAGCGGATCCCTGATATGCAGAATCATTGATGTATTTCGTCCCAAAGACGGGTAAACAATCTGTTAAGTAAGTGGTCATAATGTTTCGGCTCATCAGCGTACACAATCATCTTCTCGTCGTTCCATTTGGGAGTGGGACAGGAAATGAAATGACCAGCAGCAGTGCAACGTACCCTCTACGGTGCATCATCTGGTGGCTAGCGGAGTGTGTATGTAAATGTATCTTATTTCGAAAAGGCATCCAAGCAAAATCAACTGGCCTGTTCGAAAAATAATGCTGTTATTGGAAAGCGGTGATTCAGGAAAGCCATTAAACGTAATTAAAGATGGCAGGATGGGAATTTGAGCTGCTTTAATCGTACATTTGGATGCCGTGTTTTGATCAAAGAAATCAGTGTCACAGATATTAATATTCTGCAGTAGTGCCTTTACAGTCCGTTCTCCTACGTATAGTTATCTCTGTATCGATATAGCAAGCGAAAATAGCACCCAGAAGCCCTGTACAGCCATTTCAGTCAATGATGCGAGAGAAGCACTGGGAGTGAATCGAAGTCACATGTGTGTACCGGAAGGCATCATCCTCATGTTATCATTGCTCTTGACTCTGGCCTCGAAATGACTCCCAAATCAAACATCAGTAGATGCTGACTCACAAGGAGAAACCCTCAGACACGCCCAGCCGATTCGGCTCATGTTTGATAGGTCACTTCTGTGCAGCCTAAAACGAAAGACTCCAAGATATTTTGGCTCAACACCCATCTGTTCTCAAGAAAATCACTCGTAAACTACATGATGCGTAATCGACTCAAGATTGACCGAACAGGTGTGTAACTGAGAAGTGAGAAATTTTCAGCATCATATATGGTGTCTACAAACGTATATTTTCGTGTATACCGAAAAAAAAGCTATTACAACTGTCGCTTATGTACTCATAACTTACAGGCTGTTCAAAGGAAACGGCGTTGGTGTAGCAATCAAGATATCTTGCTGGGGAACAAAGAACCTTCATTAGTTTCCCAGACTTATTGAGGAACTTTTTTTTCATTTGTAATTTTCCCGCATTGAAACTGGTAGTAATTTAAGGTTAATAAAGCAAATAAATCAATAAAGAACAATTAAGAAAGTATACAAGTAAATTTCTCAAGTTCTTCAATTAGTAAAAAAATAAAATTTCAAGCCCTGTTGTATAAAAACAAATCCGAGGAGGACTGCTGCGAAGACGAAAATTGTCACGATTTTTTTCCGTTTTCCGTCGTTCATTAGTTGCTTCAAATTTCATATACGACGAAAATTCAATGCACGTTATTGCACAAGGGTACAAACCAACGTACCTTTCTCGCTGTTGATAGTATGCATAAAATAACACACTCATACGCGGGGCAGTATTCCATCACAGCAGCGTGGGGAAATCGTTGCCTCAAGTTTTGCTGTGCTTAAGAGAAACTAATGGTTACTTTGGTCCTTGGCTTTTAGGAGAGGTCAACCGTATAACTGACTCTTTTAAAAATACTTACGTTACTTGCTCCAATTTCTAGAAATTGACAAATTCAATTTAGAAAACATATCTTGAGAACAGTGTAAACCAGTATGTTGGTGATAATAGGTTTTGCCTGTTTTTGGATTTCTGGAGTGGACAAGTTAATACTCTCATGTATGACGGCATGTTTATAGATAACGAGCGTCAACCTACTTGCAAGGTAGAAGAAATACCGCCGAACCGTACATACCTGTGCTAATCATGTGACGTTTATTTTTATCGCCAGCTTAAAAACTTTATTTCGAGGCTCCAAGAATGCAGTCTGCTTCTGAAAACCCAGTGGAAATTGCGCAATCACACGAATATTCACTATTGTGTACGACATACATCTGCGGTGTGTGATCTCTAAAGCAACTTGTGCTTATAAAACCTTCAAACACTGTCCTACAGTTCGCATTTTGTGCATGCAGCGCTAAAGTCTTTATTATCAAGGAACGTGCCTCATGTGCCACTTAAGGAGAGAGGTACTTACGGCGCTGTCTCCCAGTTGAGAGTAGAGTGTTTATACGGTCTGTCGTACTCACCTAGCTTCAAAAGCTGGTTTCCTTGTCGTAACCCATTACGCGACGAGAAGCCTGAAAATAGTATGTCACATGGTACTAGTGCTCAGTCTGCTTATCATCGCAGTAGTCGAACATATATCTGGGGAACCGAAAGAAAGTGAAAGCCATCTGGTAGAATCTTGCACAGAACACAGTTTAATAAATTCTAACGTTTGGTTTAAGAATCGTAAAAGAAGAGTTATACTTGGAAGACAAAGGAGACAGTGGAAGGTTTCGGATGGGTTACATAATGGTACGACAGAGATTTCTAAACCAAATTCTAAGCTGCAAAACGTTCCCGGAGCCAGATGTTGACTGACTATAATTGACTGCCTGTGGACTGCAGATTAAAAAACTAGAGAAATTGTGGAAAGGCAGCAGATTAAGGACAAGGGTAAGCTGAAAAAGACGAGAGGTTATTGAGAGTTGCGTGTCTTAGCCAACGACTGGCTGAAACAAACGAAAGGAACACATTCGAAAATGAATCAGTAGCTTTGAGAGCTGAAATACGAAGGCTGCAGAGGATCAAATTGGCCAAAAAATAAGGCTCTGTAAAAATATGAGAGGTGTTCAAATGAAAAGGTACGAATCAACCTGTGGGTATAGCTGAACTCTTTATTTGAAAGCAATCATCAGATCACTGTTCCACTGTGTCACGATTCGAGTGATTCCTTGTTAACAGAAGTCCTAAGGCTGTGACAGGAACCAGTCCTCCCCTGTTTTCTTCAGTTCGTTGTTGCATTTCAAGCGCTTCCATTTGAGATTTTTTTCGGACCAATCACGTGGAAGTCGCAGAACATGTCCGTGCTGTAGGGTGGATGCTCAAGCTGGTGCTACTTGAACTTGGTCGTTACATTTTGTATGACACCGGAACGCGTGGACACGCCTTATCTTGGAGCAGGCTCACTCCCTCCGTGAGCAGCCAACGCCGTTTGTCCTTGATGGACTTGCGCAGGCTACGGAGTGCCTCAAAGGGCGCGACACGGTTAACGGTTTCCCCTTGCTCGAAGAAGACAGTGAGTATCGGACCTCGCATGTCGAAAAAGACAGTGAGAATCACCTTGTCTTCTGACGCCACAGCTTTAAATTTTTTAAGGTGACGACGCATGCTTCCACAGCACGAGATGTCTCACTACGTTTTTCGTAAGTTTAGTTACACAAAAGATACACATAACAGAGACTTTAGTCATCAATAATACATTCTCGTTCGCTACTTACCACAGTCTGCCAAATTTTAGGTAACTTTTCGGTTCAAGTTGTAGCGTTTCTCAGCAGGCCGCTGTGGCCGAACGGTTCTAGGTGCTTCAGTCTGGAACCGCGCTGCTGCTACGGTCGCAGGTTCGAATCCTGCCTCCGGCATGGATGTGTGTGATGTCCTTAGGTTAGTTAGGTTTAAGTAGTTCTAAGTTATAGGGGACTGATGACCTCAGAAGTTTAAGTCCCATAGTACTCTGAGCCATTTGAACCATTTGCTAAATACTAACATGAATTACTTACAGCGGAATGGAACAAGTGATAGAAGCCGCCCTCGGTGAGGATCAGTTTAGGCCCTACAGAAGTGAGTCTTTTGCAATAAACGGTACAGACACGACGAGAATAAAAGTTTTTGAAATGATACAGAAGAATAGTGAATTTTAAATGGGTAGATCGTAAAACTCAAAAGAGGCATTGAGTCAAATTAACGGGAAAATAAATTTATGGTACAACTTGACTAAAAGAAGGGATCGGTTGATAGGACACATCATAACACATCACGGAATTTTCGATTTAGCAATGCTCAGTAGTGTGACACGTAAAATGGTAGTGAGGAAAACTAAGGTTTGAATATAGAAGCAGGCTGTGCGATTATGTAGATTGCAGTAGTTATGAGATATTGAGGCTTGGGTAGGACAGAATGCTGTGGAGAGCTGCATCAAACCAGTCTTCGGACTGAACACAACAACAACAACCATCACCACCTTCAGGCTGTCGAATGTTGTTTCTAGCCGTCTTATTGATCAGGACCCTAGTGGTTCATTTGATAGCAAATGGTAGCACCAACTCTAGTATCTCTACTACTCACAAAGTCAGTTAGGTTTTCTAAAGACACTGCGCGAAACTATAAAGCAGTTGTTGCAGTATCCTTTAATGATGTTGGAAAAATTATTTTCTTTTGGAAGAACTGGACATCGCTGGAGTTAATATGATTTGATGAATAAACACGTCAGTATTGTTTTCCGATATTGTTCCGTCATAGAAAAAATGTTCAAATATGTGAAGCGTAACACTTCTTCGGCAGTATAATTCTCATGCTTTTTGACGAAGATATCCTCATTTCATTCGAAGTGGCTAATTACGTATAAAGAAGAAGAATGTTATCCACGCCAATATTTCTAGGATAAACTGAGAAAGGGAAACATACGCAACGGGTATCGTGAAATCGTGTATCTCTTTATGGCACAATTACGTGTCTCCAAACACTTCACTATTGGTTGTGAACAATCACAAGTGAATTTATAAGAGCTTCTAGTGGAAAAAATTTTTGCGTTCGTACTTTTCAGTGTTACACGGAAGTGTTCACGTGGAGACGGGTTTTTTATACACTAACCGTGTCATGTATTTCCGATAATATCATTTTCGTATCTAAGAATCTCGTGAACATCCCCTATCACTGATAACGAATAAAACTAAATGGAAAAAGGGCAAAAATGGCAGACATAATGGATGCAAATATTGTTGTAACAGTTGTGTGCTGGACGTAATGTCCCCTTCCCCATCTTTCCCTCTCAAACACACTGCCAAGGATGGATACTCTCACACACCTGACGTCAAAACTACTACATATGGCATGTGGGGTTGTTATTTGTCTTCTAAGGTAATTCTTTGTAGTGAAAATATTAATAACTACGAGTACTCGGCGTTGCCCGGGTATGTATTTCGTTTCAATTTTCTGTTACTCCATCTCCTCGTTCCATCTCTGTCTATCCAACTCCTCCACCCCTTCTCTCTGTCAATCTGGAACTCCACACTTTGTACATATACTCCTTCACCCTCTGTCTGTCTCCGCCCCCCCAACCTAGTTCTGTCTCCTTCTCCCCATCTCTCTATCCGTCTTCTCGCCTTCACTTTTTCTGACCATCTCTGCCTCTTTCCTTTCTCTCTCCATTTTCCCCTCCCCTCTGTCTGTCTCCCCCCTCCCTTTCTCTCACCACGTTATCACGCTGAACCAAATAGAAGATTGGTTATTCTTACCTCCCACAGTGTACCAAATTTGGTTCAAAAATGGTTCAAATGGCTCTAAGCACTATGGGACTTAACATCTGAGATCATCAGTCCCCTAGAACTTAGAACTACTTAAACAAAACTAACCTAAGGACATCACACACATCCATGCCCGAGGCAGGATTCGAACCTGCGACCGTAGCAGTAGCGCGGTTCCAGACTGACGCGCCTAGAACCGCACGGCCACACCGGCCGGCTGTCATGCTTCATGCCGCAGTTTCACGGCATGAGCAGCGAAAATGTAAGAGATACACTCTTCTCCTTTCATCATTTTGTGGTGGTCATCAGTGAGCAAAAAGTTTCGTAATGGTTTGAAATTATGTGTAAAGTTTATTGCAAGTATCTAAGTGCTATCATTCACAAATAACAGATCAGTAAAGTAGGCGTATGGCGGCTTGGGCTAATGTACTTCCCCGCCCAACCCGTTTGATATATAGGTGGTTCTTACCCCCAGAGCGATGATTTCAGACAGTAAGTGATATGTGTGCCAAATTTGGTTGTAACCGCTCCAGTGGTTTAGGAGGAGATGAGGCACATAAATACATACATACATACACTCGTGAGATGTATAAGTAGATATATTTTTATAATATGTATGGATTTTACGCGTTAATACAATGTATTTTATGTGTGTATAAGCTTACTCTTTGATAATTTGCCTTGCGTAAGCACTGTTTCGTGTGCTGTAAGAGTGCGGCTGTCATTTCTTCGTATTTGCTGTGAGACCGTCTGTATTGTGGCCTGTCCGTATTGAATTACCGTCATTACGAGTCACATGTACGTGTGTCAGCCGTTGTAACCCGTAATCTGTTTATTCTTTCGCAGTTATTTCCGCAGCGTATCATTTGTCTTGTCCTATCTGGTCTTCCGTCTCAGATACTTAAGGGACTCGGATGGGTGTGTTGTAATACGCCGTTATGTAGCAGCTCTGGCGTTTCTGTCTGTCCCGCTTGCTGTGTCGCTGGCGTGTTGTGAATGTGCAAAGTTGCCAGCAGAGAGCAGTAGCGTGTTTTCTGTTTCGTCCAGAGCGTGATGAAAACCTCTCCAGGACGAGAAGTGCCACGTGGCTACTGAGTGCGTGTTGTTCGCAGGATGGTGCAGACCTAGAGGGGTGGCTGTCGGCGAAGCCCCGGCCCGAAGAGGTAATTACAACCGACGGCAGCCCGCCAGGTGGTTGTCCCGAGTCTTCCGCTCAAAAGATTCCACCGCAGCATGGTGCGACTCGCGCCTGCGCACTCGTTATCGACTTGCCATTAGCCCACATGCATAAACAAGCACCCATCGCAGGGAGATGCCGGCGAGTTCGGTAACTGATGACGAGGCTGTACACAGTGCAATCCATTGTATTCAATGCACACACACACACACACACACAAGCACACACACACACACACACACACACACAAACAAGCACACACGCATACTCACATTTTTTTAAGAACACCGTTTATCCAACAAAAAACAATAAGTTAATGCGTGAAATATAAACATAACGTAGTTTATGACACTTATCGGAAGTTTTCTGATATCATCAGCTCGCAGATACGTCCGACGCAATGCCTCTTGGAAGCCAATGGTGTCGTTGTTTTATGGACAGGTATTTCGACCACAGGCATCGCGACCCGTTGGTTCCTGTAATGTTGCATTTGTTTCGACGTGTGTGTTTTTCTAAATGTTTTAGAATCGAAGGTAAAGTGTTCACGAAGCAAGGTTGCAGCACATTGACCACAGCAAAAGAACGATGAAATCATGAAAACGTAGCCTTTGGAATTAAAAAGTTGAAATGGAAAGTCTACTGGTCTGTTACTCTAATTTAAATACCTGCTATCTTTGTGAACCCAATTATCAGACTCAGAAGTCGTTCTTAGAGAGTGGAAAAGCATGGTGATACGAAACTGTGTTCTGGTTCAAATGGCCCTAAGAACTATGGGACTTAACGTCTGAGTCCCTTAGACTTAGAACTACGTAAACCTGACAAACCTAAGGACATCACACACATCCATGCCCGAGGCAGGATTCGAACCTGCGACCGTAGCAGCCGTGTGGGAAACTGTGTTCTACGTTAGCTTTCAACGCAATAGAAATAATAACGGAACTTCGTTAACATTAAACACAGCAGGTCTAAATGATGCAAGTTAATACTTTGGGCGCGCGATAGTTGTGTCATTAAATCAGCCTGGAAAATACAGAATTATTCCATGATTTAGAGGTTGATAGGATATATAAAGAACATTCAAATGAACCTGACAGTTATTTATTTTCGCAAACAATTCTCAAGAGTACACTAACTACATGACTTGATCGTCCCATGGCTACGGGGATAAAGATACAGAAGACGACAACTCGTCAGTTACATTTTTTGAAACCAAACTACAATCGGAAATTTAGAAAAACGTTAATTCGTAACCAAGATATAAACTCCGTTGTAAGTACCAAATTTTATCGCTGCTCACAGCGAAGTCCAGCTGTTCGTTGTATTTCCCAGGAACGATGTCTCTGAACTAAACCTCAGAACTGTCACCTGAAGACACACCAAAGATGATACGCGTCGTCACAGGAAAAAAAGAAAAACTCGTTACGCTATGTTTTATAATTTATGCTATAAGCTGACAGTTGCGGAAACAGCCTGCTACATGAATATATTGATAAAACAAGGTAATGTCTTCTTCGTTCGCCACTTGGTAGATCAGTTCCACGTTTATCAACATAAAATAGAAATTATGTACGTTTTTCAGTGACAATTTATTCCAATAACAGGTTTTCACCTTACAAGGCCACGATTAGTCGATAACTGGCTACTGTCGACAAAGACAATAGAATCCTGGTGAACAGCACTGTATAATATATTTTACATGGAAAGTATGATGCGAAAACACAGTAAAAGCAAATTCTGACAGTGCATTTGTGCAATATTTGAAATCATGTAAACAAAACAGCACACAACTTCTATGGGAACGAATTACAAAACATTAAAAAACTGTGTGTGTGTGTTTGTGTGTGTGTGTGTGTGTGTGTGAGAGAGAGAGATAGAGAGTGTAGAGAGAGAGAGAGAAATGGAGAGAGGGTGAGGGGAGGGGGGGGGGGGGTAGGTTTAGAGAGCTTAAAGAATGGTTCAAATGGCTCTGAGCACTATGGGACTTAACATCTGAGGTCATCAGTCCCCTAGAACTTAGAACTACTTAAAACTAACTAACCTAAGGACATCACACACATCCATGCCCCAGGCAGGATTCGAACCTGCGACCGTAGCAGTCGCGCGGTTTCGGACTGAAGCGCCTAGAACCACTCGGCCACCGCGGCCGGCTAGAGAGCTTAAAGTCCAATTGATGTTTCTGAAGAAAACATTCCAGCATTCGTCCTGCGTAGTATTACATATCATTTATATCGATCCTTCTGCCGAATACCGCTACAATACGCTCGACATATCATGGAAAAGATATGAGCTGATACATAAGATCTTCAAAATAAACGTTGCAAGAATGGCAACACAAGATTTTCTTATTAGCTCTGTTGTTGTCGTCTTCAGTCTGAAGACTGTTTTGATGCAGCTCTCCATGCTAGCCTATCCTATGCAAGCCTCTTCGTCTCTGAATACCTACTTCAGTCTATAAACCTCAACAAAAATTTGGAATAGCGTAGGCTGTACTACAATGGCTTCTTATTGTTCACTTATGGATGCTATTCAATAGCTTATAAAAAGATAAACATAATTCCTACCGAAAACAGTTTAGAGTGAGATGTGAAACATACATACATACATGCAAAATCCTGAGATAGTTGGAGGGTCCTCCCCATAAAGCTCCAGATGCTCTCAGTTGGGGATAGATCCAGAGACCGTACTGGCCAAGGTAGGGTTTGGCAAGCAAGAAAAAAAAAGCAGTAGAAACTGTCGCCGCGTGCGGGTGGGCATTACCTTGATGAAATGTAAGCCCAGGATGGCTTGCTATAGAGGGCAACAAGACGGGGCATAGAATATTGTCGACGTACTACTGTGCTGTAGGAGTATGGTGAATGACAACGAAAGCGGTCCTGATACGGAAAGAAATGGCACCCAGACCATCTCTCCCAGTTGTCGGGTTGTATAGCGGGCGACCATAAGATTGGTATTCCACCGCTGTTTGTGGCTTCTCCAGATACGACTTTGCTGGTCATCGGGGCTCAGTTAGAACCGGAACTCGTCATTGAAACCATCCTACTCCAGTCATTCCACGCCGGAAACGTGCCTGGAGGCGCCCCAGACATCGGTGGGATACCAGTCACGCTGTCCCTCAGGAGGAGATCTCCAACAACTCTGTCCATCAATGCCAAGCCGAATGACTGGTTGTATACGGTCCACAGCTGGACCAACGCATTATTAACTTGCTCGCCTTGCGAAGCCCACACTCTTGAAAAAATCATCCAATTTTTCTGAAATTGTAATCATTTGTTGGTCTCTAATTTTATAACACATATACCAATTTTCGTCCCATTCGGATAATTCATTCGTGGTACATCATCTTTTTTTTTTATCGAAGAGCATATTTTACATTAATGTTGAAATAGGCCTACGGTGCTTGTACAGCGGCGGTTCAATTGGACTGGCTCTGTGTCTCCCAACACTTTGGAGCAGCGTGTTGACCACCTAGTGCTGTGTCTATGGCTCTCTAAGCTTCTCACTTATCGACATTTCACAGCACCCAGTAACTGATTAACCATGCATTCGTCACTGATAGTTTACTGTGTCTTGTTGCTCATTCCAGCTTTTTGAAAACACGTTTAGTCACATTGTTGTGGTGCGACTGGTGCTCGGAAAAATTTCATTTTTGACATTTTCGGGTAATAGTTAGCGACAAATTTGTATGACCCTTGCGTAACAAAAATATACTTACAAGGGAACATTCCGAGTAGTCAATAAACGATCTTGAAGGAACTTGGTGGTTCTGTAGAGGGGACAAAATATTGCAATATGTGTTTTTTTATTTGTGCTAAGTTTCACTTTTAAGGGGTATAATGTAAGCTGACGTTTTAGGTTTGGAGGCACTATCTTCGGCACGATGACACATTAAAAATGTTTCTCACACAAAAGTTTATATGCGATTTACGTTCTTGGAAAGTGTTTAATCGAATATTGTACTAATCTGAAATTTTGCAAAGTTCTCCACCACCATTAATTAATTTTCAAAAATGAAGACGTTTGTTCTAACATAAATTAAACAGGCTTTCAACCTACACACATCTATAAAACTGGTTTCTGAAGTACCATTTTTGGAAAATAGGTTGCACCCAATACGCTGTCAGAGCATTTTCAGCATAACTAATTAAAATATCTAGACGTTTATTATTAGTCTAATTATCTATTTCATTTATTTTTTAAATTGTTAGTATACGTTTTACATTTGTTTTTATTTTTATTTTTTATTTTGGTTCTTAGTTCATCGTTTGACATACGTGTATTTTCTTAAATAATATCTAACTTATTATTATGATACAAAATCATTACATCAACAAAACCAAAAAGAGGATAACGAAATGTAGTCGAATTAAGTCGGGTGATGCTGAGGGAATTAGATTAAGAAATGAGACACTTAAAGTAGTACAGCAGTTTTGCTATTTGGGGAGCAAAAGAACTGATGATGGTCGAAGTAGAGAAGATATAAAATGTTGACTAGCAATGGCAAGGAAAGCGTTTCTGAAGAACAGAAATTTGTTAACATCGAGTATAGATTTAAGTGTCAAGAAGTCGTTTCTGAAAGTATTTGTATGGAGTTTAGCTATGTATGAAGTGAAACGTGGACGATAAATAGTTTGGACAAGAAGAGAATAGAAGCTTTCGAAATGTGGTGCTACAGAAGAATGCTTAAGATTAGATGGGTAGATCACATAACTAATGAGGAGGTATTGAATAGAATTGGGGAGAAGAGGAGTTGATGGCACAACTTCACAAGGAGAAGGGACCGGTTGGTAGGAAATGTTCTGAGGCATCAAAGGATCACAAATTTAGCATTGGAGGGCAGCGTGAAAGGTAAAAATCGCAGAGGGAGACCAAGAGATGAATACACTAAGCAGATTCAGAAGGATGTAGGTTGCAGTAGGTACTGGGAGATGAAGAAGCTTGCACAGGATAGGGTAGCATGGAGAGCTGCATCAAACCAGTCTTTGGAGTGAAGACCACAACAAAAACAACGATAATCTCTTAAGACTTGCTTAAAACGAAGTTTCCTTACACCAGGCTCATAAAATGCACGAAATTTCTTCACATAGTATATACGACGCAGAACACAACATAAAAAAATCAGCAGGATCCCAAATTGTTGCGGGTGCTCTTCTAAATATCCTGACTTGCGTCAGGCGTATTTCAGACAAGGGTAGGCCGTGACGAAAAGAATTGGTTATGTGCTAGTGACTGTAGCTTAATTATATTCTTTCTCAAGTGTAGATTGACGTCAGAATCATTCAGCAGAACTAGATCTGAAAATCTCACAAGGTTTTCGATTTTGAAAGAACTTTGCTTTACCAGTTGGTTATTAATGATGGTACTTCGTATGCAAGTACTGAAATGCGTTTTTTCACCACGATAAACGATTCATTTTGGTCACTGAAAAAATTGCCAATGGTAGGGATTTGTCGATCGTTTCTTCCCATAGTGGAGAACTGACGTCTGCAAGGAAGTTCCATTGGAATTTCCTTCTTTTTCACAGTTGGCGTACGTGGAAAAAAAAGAACAGAATATGGGAGATCGTAAACAGTGAAAAATGAACCATAACCAGGGGAGGAGGGGGCAGTGAATTGTACTGCTGTGGGAATATTTTTGGGCAGTAAATAACAGAACTATATTAGAACAAATAAGCACTCGGTCACAAATATTAAGTCAAAATTGACGAGGTTTCGACGCTACTATGAGCGTCGTCTTCAGAATTAAACTAACTGTTCTAAAACATATTAGGTATATAAAACATTAATAAAATTAAATTTTGTACTGACTGGAAAGAGATGCAGTACTTACAAGTAAGTCTTGTTGCAACGCTTGTTTACTCAAGTAGGAGCAGCCCTTAGCGGCTCGCCATCTTATTTACAACTATTCATGACGTCGCCTTTCCGGCTTAGATTTTTTTTTTTTAAATGTGACTTGTAAGTACTGCATCTCTTTCCAGTCAGTACAAACTTTAATATTATTAATGTATTGTATACCTAATATGTTTTAGAACAGTTAGTTTAATTCTGAAGACGAGGCTCATAGTAGCGTCGAAACCTGGTCGATTTTGACTTAATATTTGTGACCGAGGGCTTATTTGTTCAAACATAATTCTGACTCGGTCACTGAACATTAGCAGCTACGTTCAAAGTTTTAAATAACAGAACATTGGCAGTCGCAAGGCGGAAGAAAGTGAGAGGAAGGCTTTTCCCATTACTCAGCTCACCCCTGGTGGGCATTTTCGCAAGCTGCCTGTTATACGTTCAACCAGCTGCTTTTCACTGGATTCATCCGTCATCTGGCATTATTCGGCCGTGTAGGTCGCGTGCGCTGGACGCTCATCCACGTCTGTACATGTACTGGGATTTCTCGGCCGTGCTCGGCAGACGGTCTGGCAAATACACTTCCAGAGGCGGTGCAGCCGTAGCCCACAGGCGCAGATGATATTAAGTCGGAACGGCACAAAACAGAGATTAGCTGCAGTTCGTAATAGACAACCGTGTTCGGGGTTTTTCCAGAGGCGGGCGCGCTGAATCGCCGCTGGTGACGGTGACACGTTTCGAAACACGTGCACGGCGATCGCTCTAATGGACGCTAAACGCGATGGCGGACGTCGGCTGGGACACGGCCGAGGGCGGGTGCGACTGGTTCCCAGCGGCTGGACTAGCCAGTCCGCGCCGCCGCTGGCCGGACACTTTCCCTGGCCGGCAGCTGGAGTCGCATCACGCCTCGAGGCCCTGGAATCTAGGACGGACGCGTGCCCAACAGTTCGTGCTGCTGGCGGCGCCTTGCGAAGGCGCTACTGCCGCGCAATCACGAGGTGTCGACGCACAATCGCCGTCCCTGCCAGTTTTATTCGTCGTCTCAAAATAGAGTTTTGTAACATAGCTACACTACTGGCCATTAAAATTGCTACACCACGAAGATGACGTGCTACAGACGCGAAATTGAATCGACAGGAAGAAGATGCTGTGATATGCAAACGATTAGCTTTTCAGAGCATTCACACAATGTTGGCGCCGGCGGCGACACCTACAACGTTCTGACACGAGGAAAGTTTCCAACGGATTTCTCATACACAAACAGCAGTTGACCGGCGTTGCCTGGTGAAACGTTGTTGTGATGCCTCGTGTAAGGTGGAGAAATGCGTATCATCACGTTTACGACTTTGATAAAGTTCGGATTGTGGCCTGTCGTGATTGCGGTTTATCTTATCGCGACATTGCTGCCCGCGCTGGTCGGGATCCAATGACTGTTAGCAGAATATGGAATCGGTGGGTTCAGGAGGGTAATACGGAACGCCGTTCTGGATCCCAACGGCCTCGTATCACTAGCAGTCGAGACGACAGGCATCTTATCCGCATGGCTGTAACGGATCGTGCAGCCACGTCTCGATCCCTGAGTCAACAGATGGGGACGTTTACAAGACAACAACCATCTCCATGAATAGTTCGACGACGTTTGCAGCAGCATGGACTATCAGCTAGGAGACCATGGCTGCGGTTACCCTTGAGGCTGAATCACAGACAGGAGCGCCTGCGATGGTGTACTCAACGACGAACCTGGGTGCGCGAATGGCAAAACGTCATTTTTTCGGATGAATCCAGGTTCTGTTTACAGCATCATGATGGTCGCATCTGTGCTTGTCGACATCGCGGTGAACGCATATTGGAAGCGTGTATTCGTCATCGCCATACTGGCCTATCACCCAGCGTGATGGTATGGTGTGCCATTGGTTACACGTCTCGGTCACCTCTTGGTCGCATTGACGGCACTTTGAACAGTGGACGTTACATTTCAGATGTGTTACGACCCGTGGCTCTACCCTTCATTCGATCCCTGCGAAACCCTACATTTCAGCAGGATAATGCACGACTGCGTGTTCCAAGTCCTGTAGGGGCCTTTCTGGATACAGAAAATGTTCGGTTGCTGCCCTGGCCTGCACATTCTCCAGATCTCTCATCAGTTGAAAACGTCTGGTCAATGGTGGCCGAACAACTGGCTCGTCACAATACGCCAGTCACTACTCTTGATGAACTGTGGTATCGTGTTGAAGCTGCATGGGCAGCTGTACCTGTACACGCTATCCAAGCTCTGTTTGACTCAATGCCCAAGCGTATCAAGGCCGTTATTACCGCCAGAGGTGGTTATTATGGGTACTGATTTCTCAGGATGTATGCACCCAAATTGCATGAAAATCTAATGACATATCAGTTGTAGTATAATATATTAGTCCAATGAATACCCGTTTATCATCTGCATTTCTTCTTGGTGTAGCAATTTTAATGGCCAGTAGTGTATTTAAACCTAACTATCCTAAGGGCATCTCACACATCCATGCCCGAGGCAGGATTCGAACCTGCGACCGTTGCAGTCGCGCGTTTCCGGACTGAGCGCCAAGTAACCGGTTTCTGAAGCAACCGCGTTTCAGTTTTTTACTGAGATTATTTATAGTAATAAACGAGGACATCGATAAGAGACTGAAAAACTCTAAGGCACCCTCAGATTGGTGCATTGCACATTTCAGTGTATGCAGAATCAAAATGGTCAACAGGACAAAATTTAGTATGTCCACCATTTACTGCTTATCTCGAAAAGTAATGTGGGTTGGGGTTCTCATGACCTCCCTTAGTGCTTAGACCCATTTGAGCCTTTTAAGCCAATGTAGGTCGAATACAGCAATAATTGTGTTCTCCTATTGGTCCCAATTTTTTGAAACTATGCTCAAAATCGTGTTGTTATCAAGAATCATACGACTATCCGGGCATTATGAATAGTCAGTGACAAGGGGCATAAACTGAGTTTCGAGAACTGTATTTTTCGTGTTGCTTTGTCCATTTCCAAGGGCGACAACCAGATAAATGCGTTTTTTTGTAGACACTGGCTGCAGATCAGTCACTTCCTAGATTTATTGTAAACTATGAGTGAACTGTTAAATCGCAAATGACGTAGCAGGTTTGTTGTGCCTCCTTCCATTTAAACTGAGCTTTGTACTTTATTGCTGTCGAACTTCGTAGAACACTTCTGAAAGGTGGAAGGCGCAATTCTGCAATACAACAGAGGTCCACCACCGACAGAGAGAAACTATCGTTTAGGCAAAGTGAGGGCAAGTCTTCCAGACAGCACGTGCACCTATACCTTCAAACTGGCCACGACGCACGGATACGTGTACGTTACCGTCTCAACAGTGTTCTAACGATCCTTACGTCTTGTGCTTGTTGCTCGTTTCTGTCAGAGTTGTTATGAAACTAGCACTGACCGCTTTTCCCTATTTCTGTAACAAATCAATATTTTAAAACAATGGAAACTTTATGGATAAACATTACTCGTTTTCAAAAATCTTTTATTCAGAAACCTAAAATTTTAGCACCATTATTATGAAAAAGTGATATACAGTTTTTTATCTAGTTATTTGAAAAAAATAAAAAGGACTTTTATAACGCAGACCAAACAAATACCGAAAAATATCAGTTGTTCACAACCGGTCAGGTTTTCGTATCGGTACGGTGAAGGAATTGCTACAATCTTGTTGAATTCAGTCGCTCTTAGTATTCAAGGATTGATACCGATACCTGTTCAACTGATTTGATGAAGGGACGACTCATTCTTGATGAAACGAGACGGAACATCAAAATACACTGAGATGACGAAAGTCGTGGGATAGCAATATGCACATTTACAGATGTCGGTATTATAGCGTACACAATGTATAAAACGGTAATACATTGGCAGAGCTGTCGTTTGTACTTAGGTGATTCATGTGAAAAGATTTCCGATGTGACCATGGCAGCACGACTGGAATTAACAGACTTTGAACGTGGGCTAGTAGTACAACCTAGAAGCATGGGACATTCCACCTTGGAAGTCGTTAGGGAATTCAATAATCCGAGACCCACAGCGTCAAGAATATGCCGAGAATACCAAATTTCAGGCATTGCCTCTCACCACGGACGATGCAGTAGCTGACAGCTTTCACTTAACGACCGAGAGCAGCGGCATTTGACTAGAGCACAATTGTCAGTGCTAACAGACGAGCAACACTGCTTGAAATAACTGCAGAAATCAGTGTGGGAGATAAGTAACTGTACTTGATCTCTATCAGGACCGTGTGTAGTAAAACACTATAGTGTTCAAAACAGTCTTCGTATTTGTGACAGCTTTACTTTTGATGTTGAACATGTAAGAAGATATTAAGAGGTTTGTATGGGGTAGGTTAGCACGGAGAGGTGCATAAAACCAGTCATCAGACTGAAGAACACAACAGCAGCAGCAACAACAAAACACAAATGAAATCAAAAGTTACGTAGTCATTACGAATGTACACTCCTGGAAATGGAAAAAAGAACACATTGACACCGGTGTGTCAGACCCACCATACTTGCTCCGGACACTGCGAGAGGGCTGTACAAGCAATGATCACACGCACGGCACAGCGGACACACCAGGAACCGCGGTGTTGGCCGTCGAATGGCGCTAGCTGCGCAGCATTTGTGCACCACCGCCGTCAGTGTCAGCCAGTCTGCTGTGGCATACGGAGCTCCATCGCAGTCTTTAACACTGGTAGCATGCCACGACAGCGTGGACGTGAACCGTATGTGCAGTTGACGGACTTTGAGCGAGGGCGCATAGTGGGCATGCGGGAGGCCGGGTGGACGTACCGCCGAATTGCTCAACACGTGGGGCGTGAGGTCTCCACAGTACATCGATGTTGTCGCCAGTGGTCGGCGGAAGGTGCACGTGCCCGTCGACCTGGGACCGGACCGCAGCGACGCACGGATGCACGCCAAGACCGTAGGATCCTACGCAGTGCCGTAGGGGACCGCACCGCCACTTCGCAGCAAATTAGGGACACTGTTGCTCCTGGGGTATCGGCGAGGACCATTCGCAACCGTCTCCATGAAGCTGGGCTACGGTCCCGCACACCGTTAGGCCGTCTTCCGCTCACGCCCCAACATCGTGGAGCCCGCCTCCAGTGGTGTCGCGACAGGCGTGAATGGAGGGACAAATGGAGACGTGTCGTCTTCAGCGATGAGAGTCGCTTCTGCCTTGGTGCCAATGATGGTCGTATGAGTGTTTGGCGCCATGCAGGTGAGCGCCACAATCAGGACTGCATACGACCGAGGCACACAGGGCCAACACCCGGCATCATGGTGTGGGGAGCGATCTCCTACACTGGCCGTACACCACTGGTGATCGTCGAGGGGACACTGAATAGTGCACGGTACATCCAAACCGTCATCGAACCCATCGTTCTACCATTCCTAGACCGGCAAGGGAACTTACTGTTCCAACAGGACAATGCACGTCTGCATGTATCCCGTGCCACCCAACGTGCTCTAGAAGGTGTAAGTCAACTACCCTGGCCAGCAAGATCTCCGGATCTGTCGCCCATTGAGCATGGTTGGGACTGGATGAAGCGTCGTCTCACGCGGTCTGCACGTCCAGCACGAACGCTGGTCCAACTGAGGCGCCAGGTGGTAATGGCATGGCAAGCCGTTCCACAGGACTACATCCAGCATCTCTACGATCGTCTC
Organism: Schistocerca cancellata; assembly: GCF_023864275.1. NCBI lineage: Eukaryota > Metazoa > Arthropoda > Insecta > Orthoptera > Acrididae > Schistocerca > Schistocerca cancellata. Next base: position 215,772,594 of record NC_064633.1, on the reverse strand, counting down.
CATGGGAGAATAGCAGCCTGCATTGCTGCGAAAGGTGGATATACACTGTACTAGTGCCGACATTGTGCATGCTCTGTTGCCTGTGTCTATGTGCCTGTGGTTCTGTCAGTGTGATCATGTGATGTATCTGACCCCAGGAATGTGTCAATAAAGTTTCCCCTTCCTGGGACAATGAATTCACGGTGTTCTTATTTCAATTTCCAGGAGTGTATTTCGATTGACGCTCTAAATATGGCGTTACGACCCACTGGTTAAAAGGAATCCTCCTCAGTTTAATGGGGCAGAGTGTAGCTGTTACAGACAGAGACAAAATGTGTGACCGACGCATAATTTTTGTCGAGTCATAATTTGTTCAAGTGACAGGTTTTTCGTGTTACCAGTATCACTATTAGAAATATTTATGTTTCATACTTACTCACTGCTACTGTAGTTTGTTTATAATGTGAAATAAACACTTCATGCCAAGTTTTTCATACAATTTATTCATTTAGGTAGAGTTATAAAACTTCAAAACCTTCCAGAAACCGATGAGTGGCACCTTCAGACTGCAAAATGAGCTCACAGGTTTAAAAGATAGGCGCACAGCGTGTAACGGGTATAAGTGAGGATATTTTTGTATGTTGTACCTTAATGTTTACCCACATCGGTGTGTTGGTTGTTTTTTCTCTGCATCGAACGGTCTTCTCACAAACACGTTACAAACTTCACGACTTGATATTTTCTACATGGCCGTATCTGGGTCGCAAAGTGAACGACATCTGGCAGTATAGACCGCTCTTTATGTGTACACGTGACAACATTTCAACATGTGGCCTGCTGCTCAGGGGAAAATAAGCATTAATAACGTTAATAACTTGCTCTAGTCACTTGGAGGAACTACCCAGCCTAAAAACATACTTAGTCTGCAAATGTCGTAAATACTGATGTAATGTTGTTCCTTACACTGTCCTCAGTCACTAGCAGAAATACTTACACTCATTTCAGCTTGTTTGTATGAATAACATACAGGGTGTCCCAGAAGCAATGGTCAGTATTCAATAATATGACAGTAAAGATTGTTCGAAAAAAACTAGTAAACATGGCCTCCAAAATACATACCTTAAGAACTATAACCACATGTTCAGCAGAAGATGTGTTTGACAGTAGTGAAGATGAACAAGTGCTCATAGCTCTTAAGTTATGCACTATAGAGCGCATGGTTACTGGACTTTTTTTTATTATGGTCCGTACTATCACCCACTAGAATATGGAAGACAAAGAACTGGCAATAGAAGATATTCATTTGACAGTACTGAAGACGAAGTAGCGCTCATAGCTACTAGACTTTATTGCTTCGAATAATTGATCCTATCGTGTTCTTGAATACTGTTTATTCCTCCTGCGGCACCATATATTTACATGCATGGGGGCTTGTATCACTTGCCAATAAACATTATTTACATGGTAAGCGCTATCACAGGTGGTTCGGCACTGTTTGCGTGGTGTAGTGTTGAGTTTGAGTTGTTATGTTGAAATAGAAGAGGATGAAACCCACTGCCAGCGTTCGCAAGTGAAAATGTAAAATTGCATTCCCAGCTGTGTGTGGCTTGGAAACGACCACACACATTAAACTATGCACCAACGTGTTCGTACCTAAAGCAACGAATTCATCTACTACTAAGTGCATGATTCGATCTTTTCTTCATAGTTACAGTGGAGAAGATGAGATGTGATGATGGAGTAAGGGCAGATGGGGACAGAAGAACTCAGCTTAAGGGGGCAGATCTATTTGATCCCATGATAAAAGGTGATTTTTTTCCAGAAAAATAAAAATTAATTCTAATTCTGATGATATGGCTTCATTCCTTACACTTTTGTCCCTAAGAAATCATTTTCGTGTCCATCGTATGCCTGCTATCGCATCACAAGGTGGAAGGACCCCTTCCAGCCGGAACACTAACGATCGGCGGGAATTGCCGAAGCCCTCCTGTTGGACTTGTAACAAAGTGAATTTGTATGTCATTTTCAATATATTCTCTGTCACCATACAAAGTATAATGTAAAAAAAAATATTTTATAGCAAAATGGTGCCCTGTTAAAACAAACGTCATCTTCTTCGCCCACACAATCAAGAATAAGCGTGGAACGAAAGTAGGCTTTTGGACATACTTCAAAACAGCTACATACGCTGACGATGAAACCAGTTTAGAATGCCGGTATCCATTTCTGATCAAAATCGCATGTACCATTCTTAGATTCTCAAGTTACAACCAATTATAAACGTACTATTTCGAGAAAAACGAGTCCAAAATTTTGGCTTACATGTTTCGTAGTTAAGTTCAACATACCTGTAGTTAGTGATAACTGGACCATCAAGCAATTTTGCAAGATAGAAAAGGAAGTCCTCCTCCATCTTCTTCGTAGGCATGGTAGTTCATCGAGCACCTTTGGCAGCTTCGGTCATCCGCTGGGCTGCTCATTCGATACGCTTTCTGCCCGCTTTTCTGCAGAAGTAGTAGAGGCTGTTCCACTCTCAGGTTTGAGCACGTTCATAATTTACATAATGCCTGTAGGCCGTCGTCGTTGAAATTACATGCTGCCAGATTGCCCGCAATGTCGACTATTTGTTACCCACTGAATGACTTTTGAAAACAGGTTTCACAAATCGTCGTGTAACTCGATAACATAGTTTCCGCCGCGCTTTGGATGGACACTGCAATGAAGTCGACATCCCACAGAATATTTTAAGCCAAAAGAGTAGATTTTTTTGAAATTTTCAGAGAGAACTACACCCTGAAGTAAGAGTTCACTACAGACTCAATTAAATATATATTTTTTCATTAAAAACCCACATAAGTTAATAATGAATCTCGCATGACTGAACAAGGTAAAAGGACACTGAAATGGGTGAAGTGTTTGCATACGAAACTGTCATTACCGGACCAGGAGAGCAATCTCTGTCCTTCAAGAAATATCAAACACTTAAGTAATCAGAGGACACATACAAAATGAAAATGAAGAAATAACACTTGTAACTGAGGGCCAGAGATATTGTCTCGTGATGACATGTGGCATTTTAATGTGACAGATAGCGCCTCCATAGCTCAGTGATCAGGGTAGATGGCTGTTATGCATAGGAGCCGTAGTCGAATAGCGGTACCACCAGAGATTTTTCCTTGGTGGGAGGACTGGCACAGGGTGCAGTAAGTCTCGTGAGAACAACTGAGTATCTACTTTACCCACTAGAAGCGGCTCTACTGTATAGAAAGTCTACGAAACGGCATGGAGAGCGGTGTGTTAACCACATGTCCCTCCATACCGCATCCCCACGACGCCGCAAGGCAATGACGACACGGCGGCTGGCATACATGCCTTGGGCCATCACGGACTGGATTAGGAGCTCGTAATGTGACAGATTATTTAAGAGGCAACATGTAGGGGTCCGTGATCTATATGCGATCGTAATTACGAGCTGCCATCGTAGTTCCGGATAATCTGTCGCAAGTATTTCTCCGACTTACCGAAAATCAATTAAACTGTCTCTACATGGCACCTGGAAGGTAGGACCCTCTTATCTGGAAGATGACTGTGCCATCCACGACAGCGAAACTCCAGCCCCATGAGGCACAGCTCTAGCTGTGGGTGCGGTGTCCTCTAAAACGTTCATTTCGAAGAAACCGGCCCACTGTACAGACAACTCTACTTTTCGTAGCCAACCAAGACGCGTTTATATGCATAGTTTTAGGGTGGCTACTTGGTTACGTTAGGGTGCTAAACACTAGTTTCTTCTAGCGGCCAGAACAACTTCTCTGTCGGCTCTGAAGTGTTTTCACATGCGAAAGACCGCTCAGTCTTCGCAAAAACGAAAAACGCGTCTTGGTCCCATTACTAACGTCTGAACTATTGCATTTACGATCTTCATAAATTATGGACAAAGCATCTATTCCGAGATATCATTGCTGTCTGTTTGGTATCTCTCGTCCATCCTTGTTGTTGTTGTTGTGGTCTTCAGTCCTGAGACTGGTTTGATGCAGCTCTCCATGCTACTCTATCCTTCATCTCCCAGTACCTACTGCAACCTACATCCTTCTGAATCTGCTTAGTGTATTCATCTCTTGGTCTCCCTCTACGATTTTTACCCTCCACGCTGCCCTCCAATACTAAATTGGTGATCCTTTGATGCCTCAGAACATGTCCTACCAACCGATCCCTTCTTCTGGTCAAGTTGTGCCACAAACTTCTCTTCTCCCCAATCCTATTCAATACTTCCTCATTAGTTATGTGATCTACCCATCTAATCTTCAGCATTCTTCTGTAGCACCACATTTCGAAAGCTTCTATTCTCCTCTTGTCCAAACTATTTATCGTCCATGTTTCACTTCCATACATGGCTACACGCCATACAAATACTTTCAGAAATGACTTCCTGTCACTTAAATCTATACTCGATGTTAACAAATTTCTCTTCTTCAGAAACGCTTTCCTTCCCATTGCCAGTCTACATTTTATATCCTCTCTACTTCGACCATCATCAGTTATTTTGCTCCCCAAACAGCAAAACTCCTTTACTACTTTGAGCGCCTCATTTCCTAATCTAATTCCCTCAGCATCACCCGACTTAATTCGACTACATTCCATTATCCTCGTTTTGCTTTTGTTGATGTTCATCTTATATCCTCCTTTCAAGACACTGTCCATTCCATTCAACTGCTCTTCCAAGTCCTTTGCTGTCTCTGACAGAATTACAATGTCATCGGCGAACCTCAAAGTTTTTATTTCTTCTCCACGGATTTTAATACCTACTCCGAATTTTTCTTTTGTCTCCTTTACTGCTTGCTCAATATACCGACTGAATAACATCGGGGAGAGGCTACAACCCTGTCTTACTCCCTTCTCAACCACTGCTTCCCTTTCATGTCCATCGACTCTTATAACTGCCATCTGGTTTCTGTACATATTGTAAATAGCCTTTCGCTCCCTGTATTTTACCCCTGCCACCTTCAGAATTTGAAAGAGAGTATTCCAGTCAACATTGTCAAAAGCTTTCTCTAAGTCTACAAATGCTAGAAACGTAGGTTTGCCTTTCCTTAATCTTTCTTCTAAGATAAGTCGTAAGGTCAGTATTGTCTCACGTGTTCCAGTGTTTCTACGGAATCCAAACTGATCTTCCCCGAGGTCGGCTTCTACTAGTTTTTCCATTTGTCTGTAAAGAATTCGCGTTAGTATTTTGCAGCCGTGGCTTATTAAACTGATTGTTCGGTAATTTTCACATCTGTCAACACCTGGTTTCTTTGGGATTGGAATTATTATATTCTTCTTGAAGTCTGAGGGTATTTCGCCTCTTTCATACATCTTGCTCACCAGATGGTAAATTTTTTGTAAGACAAAAAAAATAACGAATTAGATTATACTCAAAACTAATTAATTCATGTAGTAATATCGCTGTGAATCTCAAGAACTCATTAATCACTACTTAGCCTTATTCTGATTTGGCAATAACACTTTGCCACCGCTGGAGGGATGGGCATCAGAACCGTCTAGTGGACAGACAATCATCAACAATGTCACGTTCCCTCAGTCCTTAGAGACAGCGAACGTGTTTGGAATTCAACCCACGAAATGATGCGCATTTTACCTCCTTTCATAGTTCGTATTTTTCGAGATTCATATCATGGACTAAATAGCCCCGTGTGACTGGAAAAGAGAGCACAAGTCACTGTTGTTAACAAAATGGGTAAAATATTCGACGAACGGAACTGCATTGCTAAAGTCTGCTGTTGTGTCCTAGAGCATATCTAAACCCGAACATTATGATGTTCCTGGAGGAAATGAAACTTATCTCAAATAATTAGCTTCGATTCAGTGAAAAGCACTCCAGTGAAACACAAGATGTCGTTGAAACAGTGAGTGTGGGAGAACTGCTAGATTCGGTGTTAGTAAATTGTACCACCTTGTCCACTGAAGAGCCGGCCGCTGTGACCGAGCGGTTATAGGCGCTTCAGTCTGGAACCGCGTAACCGCTACGGTCGCAGGTTCGAATCCTGCAACGGGCATGGATGTGTGTGATGTCCTTAGGTTAGTTAGGTTTAAGTAGTTCTAAGTTCTAGGGGACTGATGACCTCAGCAGTTAAGTCCCATAGTGCTCAGAGCCATTTGTCCACTGCAGAGAGAGAGAGAGAGAGAGAGAGAGAGAGAGAGAGAGAGAGAGAGAGAGAAGCTATCTTACGGAGTGTGTTCCCATATAGGAGATCATTTCAATGTCGTTTGAGTAGTAGAACCCAGTGTACTATACTACGCAAGGCTTGGACAAAAATAAGAAACACCGCAAGGAATGCTTTGTTGAACATAGATTCAGCTGCTAGCCAAGCCTGCAGGTTGCGCTGTTGTATTTGGCCACGAACGACACTTGTGCAGTGCCCTCAATGCGTTGCAAGTCTCAGTTGTCGTCAGAAAAGTGTTATGTGTATTTGTGAGTGCATTATGAACGGACTAAGTTAAGTAGAACTCGGGCAAATTGTTGGTGCTCGTATGGTGAGATTTCTGTAAGCAAGGGAGCCGTAGTGTTTGGTGTTTTAAGAGACAGAAGAAGTATACAGGGAAAGCAGCAAACATCATCTGCTAAGTCACAAAGCGGAATTAGCAGCACACCAACCGTTGGAATGGAAGCCATGCTGGGCATGCCTCCACTACACGTTTGGGGCAAGATGGAGACAGCAGCTGGGGCACACAGACTTAAAACTGGCAAAAACTGGGTCTCATCACACACTAACATAGTGAGTGAGGTAAATATAGGAATGGCTGGGGAAATGCCTGCCGACTATATAATAACTCCCAACTGCTTCGACAAGCCTTACAATATAGAATTGGAAGCAGGGAACAGTGGGAAGAAACAGTTCGACACCGTACAGGGGACATTGTTTGGTTCACGTATGGGTCGAAAATAGAGGAAAGCGTTGGGGCAGGGGTGTACGGGGTTCACCCAAGACTGGAGGGCATCATCTCTCTAGGAAAACTGGCCTCTGTTTTCCAAGCTGAAATTACTGTAATCAGGGCATGTGTGGAGGAGAATATGCGTAGGTGCTACAAGGACTGTAGCATCTACATCTATTCAGACAGCCAGGCAGCCCTGAAATCACTGGCAGCTCCTGCAACAAGATCTAAGATTATTGCAGAATGCCACTGGGCACCGGTGGAGCTAGGGGGAAGCAATAGGTAAATCTAGTTTGGGTCCCTGGCCACTCAGGGATCTGTGTCAATGAACGAGCCGACAGATTGGCTAGGATGGCGGCAACAACTCCATCTATTGGATCGGAACCTATCCTGACAATCACTGAGACTATGATTAAATTAGAACTACGGAACTGTCTGAGGAAACAGCACGTAGGATATTGGACCAATGTCCATAAACAAAAACACGGTAAGGTAATGATGCCCAAGCCATGTTTTAAAAGAAGCTCTGTAATCTTGGGATTGAACAGGAAAGAGATCAAACTCATGATTGGATTGATGGCCGGCCATGAGAATTTCAAAAAATACCTACACACAATGTGTATAGCTGAAGAGGACCCTAAATGTAGGATCTGTGAGGAGGGTAAGAAACTGCACCACACCTAACCTTCGAATGCATAGCATTGGAGAGTAAAAGATACAGAATCTTCGGGACAACTAGACCTGAAAAAATTGTGTCTAGCAAAAAACTGGCAGAGGAACTCCTTGCGCTATTTAAGGGCATTGTTCGGCTTTACTAAATATACAGGGAGCGATACAATAAGCTTAGTTTCGGTGCGGGCAGTGGGGGATTAGACCTAAGCTGTTTTAGCTTCCCTGTTAAAACCAGATCAGATCAAATCAAGTCACAGCGCGGACGAAATTTTGTGTTGACTGATCATTACAGTCACTGAAGAGGACTGTGATGAAAAATAAGAGGACATCAGCAGGAAAAGTCACTATAGAACTGAATCTCACACTCGCGAACCCTGTCAGCACAAAAACAACACGAAAGGACCTCCAGAAGCCGGTTATTGCGGGGAATGCAGGAATTACAAAACCGTTCATCACTGATACAAATAGCCGTAACAGGGTAACATGTTACAGAAGCCATAAAACGTGGACTATAGAGCAACTGAAGATTGTCATTTGGTCTGGTGAGTCTTGTTCCACACTGTTTCCAACTTCTAGAAGAGTTTAAGTCCAAAGAGCGAAACACGGCGAGGGTTAGGTGATGATGTGAGCAGCCATGTTATGGTATTCCGGCCTCTCAGTTACTCTACAGTATCGCATTGCTGTCAAGGACTGTGTCACTAATTTGACTGATCAAGTTTTTCTCATGTTACAGTATCCGATCTCCAACTGTGAATCCGTGTTCCAAGACGAGAGGGACTCAGTTCACAAGGCCCGCATATCGTCCGGGACTGGTTTTTGTGAGCACGAGGATTAATTTTTCTCATCCTCCCTGGCCACCACAACCACCACATCTGAATATTATCGAGTTTTTATGGTCTTCTTCGAAGGAATCGCCATCCACCTCCATTATCGTCACATGAGCTTTCCTCTGCTTTGCAGGAATAGTGCTTTAAGATTCCCTTGAAACAATGCAAGACCGGAAGTTATCCATTCTGAGACGACTGGAAGTTGTTTTTAACGCCTACGGATTTCCTACACCGTATCAGACACGGTGATGTGTTGTGCTTTTTTTTGTTTCCGTATTTTTATCCACACTTTGGATGACGAATGTGCAACAAACTGAAATCAAGTGAGTGAATCGAATAAGTATGTTCGGAAACAAGATATACAGAGGACGCCGTAGACATTTTCACTGTTGTGCAGATATTTTCAGTGCAATACATACAGAGGGGTCCAAAAAAATGTATCCACTGTTTAAAAGTCCATAACTTGCAAACTAATTGACGGAGTTGTCTCATTTTTGGTGAAAGTGTAGCTTAAAGTCCAACTTAAAAATATCACTGTAGGTATTCGAAATGTTCACCATTAACATCCACACACAAACGATGTCGCCGAACTGCAGCACGAACTACTGACTGCAACGTGTTCAGTTGAATATTTTCACATGAATGTACGATGGATTCTCAAAGTTCATCCAATGTGCGTGGCTTTTCTCGATAAACGACGTCCTTTAGTGTCCCCCAAGGGGAAAAGTCCAGAGGAGTAAGGTCTGGGGAACGTGGTGCATACTCCACAGCACCTCTACGGCCTATCCATCTTCCTGGTAGATTTTCGTCGAGATACGCCCTAACACGATTTTGGTAGTGGCTCAAAAATGGTTCAAATTGCTCTGAGGGCTATGGTACTTAACATCTGTGGTCATCAGTCCCATAGAACTTAGAAGTTCTTAAACCTAACTAACCTAAAGACATCACACACATCCATGCCCGAGGCAGGATTCGAACCTGCGACGGTAGCAGTCGCGCGGTTCCGGACTGAGCTTCTAGAACCGCTCGGCCATCGCGGCCGGCTTTTGGTAGTGGGCTGGGGCACCATCTTGTTGAAAGTAAACTCTTCCGTCTCCATACAAATCTCGAATGGCACGTAAAATGGATGTCTGAAGCTTCTGAAGGTACACCTCATAGGTAACTGTGCCGGTGGAAGATGGATAGGCCGCAGAGGTGCTGTGGTGTATCCACCACGTTCCCCAGGCCTAACTCCTCTGGACTTTTCCCCTTTGGGGACAGTAAAGGACGTCGTTTATCGAGAAAAGCCACGCACATTGGATGAACTTCGAGAATCCATCGTACATTCATGTGAAAATATCCAACTGAACACGTTGCAGTCAGTAGTTCGTGCTGCAGTTCGGCGGCATCGTTTGTGTGTGGATGTTAATGGTGACCATTTCGAACACCTACAGTGATATTTTTAAGTTGGACTTTAAGCTACACTTTCACCAACAATGAGACAATTCCGTAAATTAGTTTACAAGTTATGGAGTTTTAAACAGTGGATACATTTTTTTGGACCCTTCTGTATATTGAGATAAACGGAGGGTAAGGAGTCACTCTGCCACGAGCCACCTGAGACTACAGGTCCTTCACGCCAAATTATAAAATATCATTTAACAATTTCCGAAATTTTGTCCGTGATTTTGGGGTTCACTCTGTGTAAACAGTCGCTACCGTTTGTAGCGGAGACCAGCAGGTGGATTGCAGGAGCTCAGCTCAGCGGCAGGAGTGTCAGCGTTAATAGCGCGCTGTTAGCAATTACCGGCGTAATTTGTAGCGCTGTTCCGCTAACTAGACTAACGAGTGGTTGCGCGGCCGTAACGTATGTATGTGTGCCTGGTAGAGGAAGGCGTGGAGGGACAGGGAAGGGGGAGGTAGGAGACGAGAGGATGTGGTTTCGACGGGAGTATGGGAGGCGCTGGGACTGTTTTGACAAGCACACATCGGATTCGATACAGCGCAGAGGCGGAAGTCTATGTAACACCTTAGGGTGGAACATTGTGACGTAGCAGCCCTCAATTTCTCAAGTCACATGCAAGTAAGACTGCAGTTAATGGGAAGGAGAATGCGGAGTGTGTGACTACACTGGAGTCAGCATAATTGGGGAAGGTCCACTAAATTCCTAACCTCACTATATCCGCTTGCTGTCCAATATGCCACGCGACGTTCTGTCATGTCCACCGGCAAGGGACATGAACCTTCAGGAATATGCAGTCGGTGTTCAGTGTTAGGTCTTGTGGCGACTACATCGTAATCTCATTATTGTGGCCATCGCCTAGACGCTCAAGACGTATATTATTTTGTGAGGTAGTGTATCTTTTACTTTGGAGTTCAGTCCGAAGACTTTTTTTGCTGCCGCTGTCATCGCTGTCCATGACAGTTTAGACCGTGCGAGAAATATTTTTAGTGCAGGAGAACTGCAATTTCAAACTGGTTGCTGTGTTATACCTTGTTCTCCCTCCACAATTTCACACCTTCCAACCCCTCCTGCACACTTCCCTTCTTTACGAACTGACTATTCCTTGATGCCCCGGGATGTGTCCTATCAACCGATTCCTTCTTTTCGTCAAATTATGTCATAAAGTTCTCTCCTCCCTCATAGTGGCATAGTTCAGATGGACAAGAAATTGGAAGAAAATTACGTAGTTCTATTTGAAAACATTCCAGAGTTTGCCTGGAATGATGTGTGGGAAACGAACGAAAACCTTTAGGCCTACAAGGATGGACGAGCAAACACTTGGACTCTTTTCTTTCTGAGTGAGAGTACAGTGTCTGAAAATACTGCTCGGTTGTTTATGAATCCTGGAATTATTCACGTATTTCCACAAACTTTGCTGGATTCTGGATAAAAGGGCGTTGTAGAATCCAGTGGCACGAATTTTCTTCTGCACGGATTGTTTGTTTTGATGAACTGAACTTTGCGCCTTTTCAAGTAATGAAAACGAAAAAGGGTTAGAGTAAAAACGGTCGCAGAAATACACCCGTCAGCGGTGCCTCTTTTTGGGCGTATAAGTTGTAGACTTTTAGAGAGCATGAAGGACTAACCTCACGTGCCTAAGCTGCTGCGTCTCTGTGGTCTTTGGCCCAGCATCAATAATGTCACTGTTATCGCAAGAAGAGGATAAGATGAATAGCCTAAGATGTGTGTTTTTTGTATCGAACTGGGACTTAGCCACCGCCCGCTGTGTGGCTACAAGTGATGGAACATATCTGATAAGTAAGTTAAGGATAAAGGGTAGATAAACTTAATAGTTGACCTGTGGCCTTAAGAGAGCTCTGAAACTTGTGTGTGTGTGTGTGTGTGTGTGCGTGTGTGTGTGTGTGTGTGTGTGAGTGTGTGTGTGTGTGTGCGTGTATGTGTATGTGTATGTGTATGTGTGTCAGTAGTGAAATATAAGGCGTATCACAATTAATAGTTGAAACCAACACGAGTGAAAGTATATATTGACAGCAGCAAAACCGTTCCAGTAAAAATGGATTCTCAGACGAGACGTTTAAGTGCAGAATTTTGTCGCCTACGTATCGCTGTCGTAAGTAGCATGAGATCAAACTTAAGGTAATTGCAGCACGCACAAACGTATTCAGAACTTACTCTTTCCACCACTGACATGCGATTACAACGAGAAGAGACATGCTATGTACTCCGTGCCGGGCAGTTCACATTGGTTTGCAGAGTATGTATTTAGATTTGCAGTGGTATTTTGGAACATATACTGCGTTCGAACATTATGAACTACCTCGAAGTAAAAGATTTATTGACAAGTAGCCAACACGGATTCAGGAGATATCGTTCTTGCGAAACAGAACTATTTCTTCATCTTCACGAGGTAATGACTGCTACCGACAGAGGATTTCGAACTGATTTCATATTTCTAGAACGCTTTTGACACAGTTCTTCACGAATAACTTCGAATCAAACTTTTTGCCTACGGAATATCGTCTCAGTTGTACGAGTGGATTCGTGATTTTCTGTCAGTTCGTAGCACTCAGCAGAAAGTCATCCAGTTAAGGACAAGTGATATCTAGCGTTCCCCAAAGAACTGATCAATACAAACGATTTAGGAGGTAATCTGAGTAGCCGTCTTCGATTGCCAAACGATTTAGACAAAGTACCTCTATGGTGTAAAAAGTGCCAATCGACTTTAAGTAATGAAAAGTGTGATATCATCCACAAGACTACTAAAAGGTAACTGCTAAATTTAGGTTACACGATAAATCACACAAATCTTAAGGGTGTGAGTTCATCTAAATACTTATGAATCACAACTGAGGTTAACTGTAATTGGTACGATCGCATTGATAATGTTTTGGGGAAGAATTTTGTCGCCTAACCAAAGACTGCGTTTTACAGGCAGAAGACTTAGAAGATGCAACAGGTCTACTAGAGAGAGCGCCTACAGTATAATTGTCTGTCTTCTGCTAGAGTACCGGTATGCAGAATGAGATTCTTACCAAACAGGAGGACATCGCAAAAGTTCAAAGAAGGGCAGCTCGTTTTGAATTTCCGCTAAATAGGGAAGACAGTGCCACAGATATGGTACGTGAATTGGGACAGTAATTGTCAAAACAAAGTCGTTTTTCGTTGCGGTATGATCTTTTCGCGAAATTTCAATTACCAACAGTCTCCTCTGAATGGGAAAGTATTTTATTGGGGCCTACCTACATATGGGAAACTGATTATCATAGTAAAATAGAAGAAATTAGAGCTCGCACGGGAAGACTTAAGTGTTCGTTTTTCCCGCGCACTGTTCGAGAGTGGAACTGTGGAGAAATACACTGACGGAAAAAGAAATTAGTGCACCTGGAAATACGACGTTGATATTTGATCCGATGACAGCATACACCAGCTGAAGGTTATTAGATAGACTAATAATGGTTCGAACTTCGTCCGCTAACGGATAGCGTAGTGGCGTAGCTTTCCGACCGCCATCTGTGTCTACCCTTGCATACTAAATTCTCAGATCCAGAAGACTCAGCGTGGGCCATACGTGTGAAGCAAGCAGGCAACCATGCCATGCTTCCTACAGCCAACTGAACGGGTTTTAAAGGGGCCAAAAAAAAATGGTTCAAATGGCTCTGAGCACTATGGGACTTAACATCTATGGTCATCAGTCCCCTAGAACTGAGAACTACTTAAACCTAACTAACCTAAGGACATCACACAACACCCAGTCATCACGAGGCAGAAAAAATCCCTGACCCCGCCGGGAATCGAACCCGGGAAAAAGGGGTCCAATTGTGGTCTTCCGAGTGGCCGGATGGTCCTTTCGGAGAATTGCCACACCAGTTGTATGTGCTGCGTCACAGTGCAACGATGCTGGTATCAAGGGTCACATGAGCATTCTCACACCCATAGATGAAGTTCTTGTATTCATCTCTTGGTCTCCCTCTACGATTTTTACCCTCCATGCTGCCCTCCAATACTAAATTGGTGATCCCTTGATGCCTCAGAATATGCCCTACCAACCTATCCCTTCTTCTAGTCAAGTTGTGCCACAAACTTCGCTTCTTTCCAATTATATCCAACACCTCCTCCTTAGTTATGTGATCTACCCATCTAATCTTCAGCATTCTTCTGTAGCACCATATTTCGAAAGCTTCTCTTCTCTTCTCTTCTTATCTGTCTTATCAGTCCTGAGACTGGTTTGATGCAGCTCTCCATGCTACTCTATCCTGTGCAAGCTTCTTCATCTCCCAGTATCTACTGCAACCTACATCCTTCTGAATCTGCTTAGTGTATTCATCTCTTGGTCTCTCCCTACGATTTTTACCCTCCACGCTGCCCTCCAATACTAAATTGGTGATCCCTTGATGCCTCAGAACATGTCCTACCGTTCTGGCGCTGCAGTCCGGAACCGCGGGACTGCTACGGTCGCAGGTTAGAATCCTGCCTCGGGCATGGGTGTGTGTGATGTCCTTAGGTTAGTTAGGTTTAAGTAGTTCTAAGTTGTAGGGGACTTGTGACCTAAGATGTTGAGTTCCATAGTGCTCAGAGCCATTTGAACCATTTTTTGAACATGTCCTACCAACCGATCCCTTCTTCTGGTCAAGTTGTGCCACAAACTTCTCTTCTCCCCAATCCTATTCAATACTTCCTCATTAGTTATGTGATCTACCCATCTAATCTTCAGCATTCTTCTGTAGCACCACATTTCGAAAGCTTCTATTCTCTTCTTGTCCAAACTATTTACCGTCCATGTTTCACTTTCATACATGGCTACACTCCATACAAATACTTTCAGAAACGACTTCCTGACACTTACATCTATACTCGATGTTAACAAATTTCTCTTCTTCAGAAACGCTTTCCTTGCCATTGCCAGTCTACATTTTATATCCTCTCTACTTCGACCATTATCAGTTATTTTGCTCCCCAAATAGCAAAACTCATTTACTACTTTAAGCGCCTCATTTCCTAATCTAATTCCCGCAGCATCACCCGATTTAATTCGACTACATTCCATTATCCTCGTTTTGCTTTTGTTGACGTTCATCTTATATTCTCCTTTCAAGACACTGTCCATTCCGTTCCGCTGCTCTTCCAGGTCCTTTGCTGTCTCTCACAGAATTACGATGTCATCGACGAACCTCAAAGTTTTTATTTCTTATCCATGGATTTTAATTCCTACTCCGAATTTTTCTTTTGTTTCATTTATTGCTTGCTTAATATACAGATTGAATAACATCGGGGATAGGCTACAACCCTGTGTCACTCCCTTCACAATCACTGTTTCCCTTTCATGCCCCTCGACTCTTATAACTGCCATCTGGTTTCTGTACATATTGTAAATAGCCTTTCGCTCCCTGTATTTTACCCCTGCCACCTTCAGAATTTGAAAGAGAGTATTCCAGCGAATATTGTCAAAAGCTTTCTCTAAGTCTAGAAATGCTAGATACGTAGGTTCGCCTTTCCTTAATGTATTTTCTAAGAGAAGTCGTAGGATCAGTACTGCCTCACGTGTTCCAACATTTCTACGGGATCCAAACTGATCATCCCGAGGTCGGCTTCTACCAGCTTTTCCATTCGTCTGTAAAGAACTCGTGTTAGTATTTTGCAGCCGTGGCTTATTAAACTGATAGTTCGGTAATTTTCACATCTGTCAACACCTACTTTCATGCTTGTATTATTGATCCGAAAATGTAATTATTTCATGTACTCCATATGCACTATTGCAACAATGAAGAATGAGTGAATTGGAAACCACTTAAAAGGGTGTACTAATTTTTTTCAGGCAGTGTAGACTGATAATGGAGCGATAAACACTCTGCGAGACACTTAATTGTAAATTGCAGAGCAGTCATGTAGACGTATATGCAGATGTTTTGGATAACTACTGAAAACGGCCTGAATGATTATAAGGAGATTTTAAGACCCTTCTTGCTCTCAGAGGTCGTTCAACACAAATCAGGAATCAAGTGAAGAATGGAAATGGCAGCCGTTCCAAGTGTCAAATCTCACTCTGTTGCTACACAATAGCTTCATCAGAGAACAAAATGATAGTGCCGTGTTCCACCCTTCTCGTGCTCGGAAAATCCCAGCAGAGTTTTTACATAAAATTATGAAAGCATCCTCGCAAATGTTCTCAAAGCCGGTGGGAACGCAAACATCGGCAGATTAGCAGTCCATCATTCTTGCCTATCGGGCGATTTAGAAACGATTAATTATCCTCCTAGCCGCTGTGACGCATTGCGGATTTCCGCCGGCCTCCACGCGGCCTGGATTCTGAGCCGTGCAGTTGTTTCTCCGCAGCGCTGTGGCCGATAAACTAGGGGGCGGATGTCGTTATCCTGCGAAGCCGCGCCGGCGAAACCGAGGTCCGCGGGGGGGGGGGACTTTTTTTGTCGTGGCTTAAGCGAGCGGCCGACGTCGAGGTTATCCAGATTAACGCAGATGGATCGGAACGGAAAAGGGCCACCTGTCCTCCGTACAATTAGCCTGTAATGAGTTACCGGTCGCTACTTGGAAAACGTTCTTCCCGACAATGTCTTGACAGAATCACTCCGCTCTATCCCACTAAATGCCTCGCGCGTGATATGTTGCTGCTGTTCTAGTCTTCTGTCTGAAGGCTGTCTTGATGCAGCTTTACATGTTATTCTTTCCTCTTCAGGCCTCTTCATCTCGAGTAAACACTGAAACCCACATACATTTGAAACTCCTTGCTGTATTTATCTCTCGGTCTCCCCCCCCCCCCCCCTGCAATTTCGGCCCCCCCACCCCCCTACCCCCCGGCCCAAAAAAAAACCAAACGCTTCTCTCCAATAATAAATTGGTGTCCCTTGATGTCTCAGAAGGTTTCCTATCAAACGATTTCTTTTCGTCAGGTAGTGCCACAAATTTTTTTCTTACCAAATCAGTTCAGTTTCTCCTCATTAGTTACATGCCCTTCCCATGGTAATTTTAAGCATTGATCTGTAGTATCACATTTCAGAAGCCTTTATTCTTACCTTGTCGAAACTGTTTATCGTCCATGTTTTACTACACACCAAACAAATTCCTTCGGAAGAGACTTTCCAACACTTAAATCTATATTCCATGTAAACAAATTTCTGTTCTTCACAAACACTTTTATTGCCACTGCTGGTCTACATTTCATATCCTCTCTACTTTGGTCATCATCAGTTATTTTACTACCCAAAGAGCAATCTCATGTACTAGTTTTAGTGCATCATTTCCTAATCTAATTCCCTCAGCATGGCCTGATGTAATTCGACTACCCTGCATTGCCCTCGTTTTGCTTTTGTCGGTGTTCATCTTATATCCTCTTTTAAAGACGCTAACCATTCCGTTCAAGTGATCTTTCAAGTCCTTTACTGTCTCTGTGATAACTCATGGTGTATACGCCCCGGGAAATCCGGGAGATCCGGGATAAACCCGGGAATTTTTTCATCCGGGACAAATCCGGGAAAAACCCGGAAATTTTTTAGAATTCCGGGATTTTTCATTGTTTTAGATTTTAGTTAAAGTTTTGTAGGTTTGACGTGTAAGATCTGATACGCTGACAAAGAACTTTAGTCCAGTACTGCTGAATAATACTGCAGCAATGAAACATAAATCAGAGAATAACACCAAAAAAAAAGTTTAGTTGCATAGAAAATGAGTAATTTACACAATGCACAGACCAGTTTGCCGACACCGAAAAGTGTCAAAGGCTTTAGGTCGAAGGTTATGCAATACGCCCGTAACAACTAACGTGCATTCGATGTGCATGACGTCACAATTCTTTACATTTCTAACAGATGACCAGAAAATATTACGAATAGTTGCTTGAGATGCGTTACTTTCACAGTAAATTTCCACGCAAGATGATTTATATTACGTGTGAGAATGTGCAGTGAATTTTTTAAATCACAGGGCGTTATAACTCTCATTCAAAATGTAACACTTTGAGGATCAGCCATTTGAAAAATGTCGGGCCCGACTATTTAAAAATTTACCGGCACATTTGTATTTGATATGACTTAACGTGTAACACACTCTAAAAAAAGACCGACCTTCAAGTTAGTTTTCATATTTAATGTTGTTCTTTCATATATAAAACATTATGCAATCGATGGTAAAAAGTGTAATTGACCTTCAAAAAAATGTGCATAATGTGTTACTGAGCAATGTCACAAGTCTCTTCATGCCAGAACACTTTACTTTTATACGCAACTGGTAACCATTTTGGCACGATTTTAATTGCCAAATTAGAGCCTGTTAGTAGGCCCACGGACTTCCTATAATTGTAGGACTAATAACAGTGGATGCCAATAGACGATGCAATTCTCGTTCGTACATACACTTCTACTTACGAGTTAACCGGTGTAGAAACGCACTTTGCTGAGCTGAGCGAGCTCGGCCTACCTTCGTAACGTAAGCGCCGCGGCCTGTCTTTCTCGTAGGTCTCGTGCTCTGAATAACTGCCGTCATTCGCTAGAGAGATCACGTGACATGAGCTATGACTGGCTGACAAAAGGGCATCGCTCAACGCAATCTCTATTTTAGAGTTTCGGAAACTACCGTGCTGTAATTTGTGGAATTTGTGTATATACTTTAGCAATACGAAAATAAACTCTGTGCATATTGTCTCGCATCAAACAGCTTTCCAAACGCGTTGTTTTTCCTGGATTTCGTTTCCTAAGGCGCTGGGACGTCCTCCGCCGTTTTTCAGCTCCGAGGGAAAGTATACTGTTACTTAACCCGGATGTATTTTCACCCGCTTTATACGTAATTTCATCCGGGAGAAATAGTGTTTTTAACCGGGAAATCCGGGAAAAATCCGGGAATTTTTTTTCCTTGTCCACGTAGACACCCTGTAACTGCAATGTCACTGGCTAATTTCAAAGTTTTCATTTCTTCTGCCTGAATTTCATTCTCGACCAAATTTTTCATTTGTTTCCGTTAGTGGTTGCCCAGTATACAGAATGTGTAACTTTGGAGATATGCTACAACCCTTTCTCACTCCCTTCTCAATCACAGGTTCCCTTTCATGCTCCTCGACTCTTATAACTGCCGTCTGGCTTCTGTTGTAAATTGACTTTCGCTAACTGTATTTCAGCCCTGCTACCTTCAGAATTTCATAGAGTGTATTCCAGTCAACATTGTCAAAAGCTTTCTCTATGTCTACAGATGCTCTTCGTTAACCTATCTTCTAAGATAAGTGTTTGGATCAGTATAGGCTCGCATGGTCCAACGTTTTTCCGAAGCCAGAAACTATCTTAACCGAGATCGGCATCTACCATTCTTCTGTAAATAATTCATGTTAATATTTGCAGCCGTGACTTATTAAATTAATAATTCTGTTATATTGAAACCTGTGAGCACCTGCTTTCTTTGGAATGGGAATTATTACAATCTCCTTGGCGTCTGGGGGTATATCGGTGGCTCATACATCTTGCACACCAGATGCAACAGTTTTGTTACGGCTGGCTTTGCCAAGGAAATCAGGAGTTCTGAGAGAATGTCGTCTATTCCAGGAGCCTAGTTTCGACTTAAGTCTTACAGTGATCTGTCAAATTGTTCTCACAGTATCGTATCTGTATCTCATCTTCATCTACGTCCTTTTCGCTTTCTATAATACTGACTTGAAATTCATTTGTCTTATAAAGGCCCCCAATAAGTAATTGCCATCTTTCAGCTTTCCATTCCGTAATGATTTCCGAGGGGATGTACGAGGTCATTTAGTAAAGCCGTTCACCTCAAATATTTCCGGAACTGTTTATGACGTCGTAATTCTATTTTCATCTATATTAAGCGACGTATAATGAGAGTTATGATAGAGAATTATATGTTTCTTCAGCTTTTTTTAAAATGGAAATGTAACAATTTCTACAGATAGTATGATAAATCTTAAAAAGAAGCCGGTTTCGACCGCCGTTCTTATCAGAAATCCAGTAGGTAGTTTCAGGGAAACTGCAATTTTTAGAACGTACGATATTTCTGTTTTCAGCGTCAAACAAATTGCTGCTTTAAGCAGAAGTTAGTGTTATCACACGAAGATGTCACATCTGTCTGAGAGAGCTCTCTAGATTGACGCAGCCAAGAGTGTGCAATTACAAAGTCAAAAGAGTTCAGAAAAGTTCAATGTAAGTTTTTACTAATATCATAACGATCAATTCTTAAGCGGCGTGTATGCTAACAACACTAAGACCGAAAATAGGTAAAGCATCTTTCTCACCTCCACTATGTTTGTTTGTAAAAGAAATAAAATGTATGACAGGCTTGTACTTTCAATATTTTATAACCGCACTAGCTGAATACATAGCGTTGTCTGGATATCCATTTATTCTAATCTTCCTTTAGTCTATCCCCTCCTTAACCCTCTCTCTGGCCATGTCCTTCTTTCCCCCCTCTGCGTCCACCTTCTCCTTCTCCCTCTCTCTGCCCTTCTTCTTTCTCATCTTCCTGTCCATATTCCCCCCTCCCTCTGATTCCATTTCCTTCTCCCTCTCTCTTTGGACATCTCATCCTCCCTCTGTCCCTCTCCAACTCTTCCATTTCTGTGTCCATCTGCTGCTCTCCCTCTCCTCTCCTCTATTCTTCCCCCTGTCTCTGTCCGTCTCCTCAACCTCCCTTTCTCTGTTCATCTTCTCCTCTAAGCTCTCCCCTCTCTGTGTTCATTTCCCTCTCTGACTGTCTTTGTGCATCTTTCCCCCCCTCCCCCCCTATCCTCCTCTGTGTCCGACTCCTCGTCTCCCATACTCTCTCGACGTTATCACCCCAAACCCAACAGGAGGCTGGTAGATCTTAATGGCACAGTATTTATTTCCAAATCGTAACTAACATGTGTACTAAATGTGATTGAAATAGTTCCAGGGGTTTACGATGAGCCTTTTACCTGAGTCTTTGCCACTGTAAGCACATGTAAACTATATTTAACAAACATTTAAAATATGTCACTGGTATTTGTAGAGGTATTTCACCTGTATCCTTAGCGAATTTCGCCCTGCAGTTTCATTTTCACACAGCTCAGTGTTCACGATCTACCTCCTGAACTACACTGTACAGTCATATTAATGCAATCACCTGTCAAAACCCTGAATGTCCGCCCTGATAGCTGAGTGGTCATCATGACGGATTGCAGTCCAACGGGCCCGGGTTCGATTCCCGGGTGGGTCGGGGATTTTCTCCGCTTAGGGACTGGGTGTTGTGTCGTCTTCATCACCATTTCACCCACATCCGGCGCGCAGGTTGGCCAATGTGGCGTCGAATGTAATAAGACCTGCACCAAGGCGGCCGGACCTGCCCCGTAAGGGGTCTCCCGGCCTATGATGCCAAACGGTCATTTCCATTTCCAAAACCCAGAATAACCACCTTTTGCCGCACGGACCACTGAGAGATGAACAGAAAGATAATCAGTGAGATTCTGGGAGGTACCAACGGGGATGTGGAGCACTGCCGACACAGGTGCCGTGACCAGTTTCTCAGCAGATTATCCATGGCGCGAGCAGCCTGATCGAGGATTCTAGATTGGGTTTCAATCAGGGGGGTTTGGTGGCCAGGAGAGCACAGTAAGCTCATCCTGGTGCTCTTCGATCGGCGCATGTACACTGTAAGCTGTGTGACTCGTTGCATTGTCCTGCTGGAAACGGCGAGTAAGGGTGGACACGGTCCCCAAGGATGGCTGCATACTTGTGTTGATCCACTGTGCATTTACAATCATGAGATCACCCTTGTAATGCTACGAAAACATTCCCCAAACGCTCCCTTCTCGTTTGCTCTCAGACGTCACATGCCGCACACGCCTACGGCCGTCTGTTCGATGGAGCGTATAAAGTGATTCATCTTAAAAGGCCACCTGTGGCCATTCAGTTGACGTCCAGTTGCGGTAGTGACGTGTAAATTCCAGCCTTTGTCTCCGATGAACAACGGCCAGCATGATTGCATGAACTAGTCGCCTCCTGCGGAGGTCTACACACAGCAACGATCGCTGACTGGTCATTGAGAAAACACTGTTGGTAGCCCCTTGGTACATCTGGGCGATCAAGTTACTGAACTGTTGCAGGCCATTCACCAGTACACATCTCCGCAGCCATCGTTCACCCTTGGCGTCTATGACCTGTGGTGCACCATAGTTTTCTCGGGCACTTTACTGTGGGGCACGCGAAAAGTTTACAAACTTACCCATTTCGGAAATGCTTCCACCATCGGCTCGAAAGCCTTTGGACCTCAGATAAATCTTTCCGTGTTAGCATTAGGACTACGACTGCAGTGTTTCCTGTGTCCCTAGACGAACCTTACATACACCATCCACTGCTAGTGCTGCCATCTACCATCCGTGAGTGGTTATTGTACGGTGACGTCGAACACCTTAATGTGACTGGACTACGTATGCGTAAAATAGTGATACTATGTTGCACGTGCGTCTACTGGTATATACACACATCATAAAAAGTTTTGCATCACCCCGGTTCCCAGAACTCTTGAAGATAGACGTTGACTTTGTATATTGTATCACAGACACAGTACCTTTGACTGTTCAGAGATGTCACTAAACCCGCCCAAAGATGTAAACAACCATGCGTGAGTAGCGCCTACCAGTTGGAGGGGGTCCTACAGCCGATCAGTTCCACTCTTTGCCGGCCGGGGAGGCCGTGCCGTTCTAGGCGCTACAGTCTGGAACCGCGTGACCGCTACGGTCGCAGGTTCGAATCCTGCCTCGGGCATGGATGTGTGTGGTGTCCTTAGGTTAGTTAGGTTTAAGTAGTTCTAAGTTCTAGGGGACTGATGGCCTCAGAAGTTGAGTCCCATAGTGCTCAGAGCCATTTGAAGCATTTTGTGTTCCACTCTTTCCACCAAGAAGGAGGTACACGGCTGTAGTTCAACCATAGCTAGACGGTCAATACCGCGGTTCGATCGCATTCGCATTGTTAATTTGTGCCAGGAACGGCTCTCAACAAGCGAAGTGTCCAGGCGTCTCGAAGTGAACCAAACCGATGTTGTTCGGTCATGGAGGAGATAGAGAGAGACACTAACTGTCGATGACATGCCTCGTTCAGGCCTCCCAAGGGCTACTACTGTAATGGATGACCGCTACCTACAGATTATGGCTCGGAGGAACCCTGAAAGCAACGCCACCATGTTGAATAATGCTTCTCGTGCAGTCACAGGACGTCGTGTTACGACTCAAACTGTGCACAATAGGCTGCATGACGCACAACTTCACTCCTGACGTACATGGCGAGGTCCATCTTTGCAAACACGACACCATGCAGCGCGGTACAGATGGGCCCAACGACATGTCGAATGGACCGCTCAGGACTGGCATCACGTTCTCTTCACCGATGAATGTCGCATATACCTTGAACCAGACAATCGTCGGAGACCTGTATGGAGGCGGCCCGGTCAGGCTGAACGCTTTAGACACACTGTCCAGCGAGTGTAGCAACGTGGAGGCTCCCTGCTGTTTTGGGGTGGCATTATGTGGGGCCGACGTACGCCGATGGTAGTCATGGAAGGCGCCGTAACGGCTGTACGATACGTGAATGCCATTCTCCGACCGAAAGTTCAACGATATCGGGAGCATATTGGTGAGGCATTCGTCTTCATGGACGACAATTCGAGCCTCCATCGTGCACGTCTTGTGAATGACTTCCTTTAGAATAATGACATAGCTCGACTAGAGTGGCCAGCATGTTCTCCAGATGAACCCTGTCTAACATGCCTAGGATAGATGGAAAACGGCTGTTTATGGACGACGTGAGGCACCAACCACTCTGAGGAATCTACATCTACGCCGAATCGCCGCTGAAGTGTGGTACAATCTGGACCAACAGTGCCTTTATGAACTTGTGGATAGTATGCCACAACGAATACAGGTATGCATCAATGCAAGAGAACGTGGTACTGGGTATTAGAGGTACCGGTGTGTACAGCAATCTGGACCACCACCTCTGAAGGTCTCGTTGTATGGTGGTATAACATGCAATCTGTGGTTTTCATGAGCAATATAAAGGACGGAAATGATGTTTATGTTGATCTCTATTCCAATTTTCTGTACAGGTTCCGGATCTCTAGGAACCGAGGTGATGCAAAACATTTTTGGTGTGTGTATATCACTGTTGTGTATATCACTGTTGTGAATAGATTTAGCAGCAATGCAGTAATAAAATAAAACGTCACATATGATGTGGCAGTTTTGCACGCATCTCACTGACGTCACATCTCCTGAACTATGTGTCGTACAATGATACATTTTTGTAGGCAGACGTGGTTACTGTCCGCGAAATGCGTTGCGAACAGCAGTTGTGGTAAAGTAGTAATAAATTGTAACAACATGCATGATGCGGTAGTTTGATTGCAGCTCAATATTTTACACAATATTTCCTGAACTGTGTGTCGCACTATGATATATTGTTGTAAGTACATTCGGTGGCGTTTGAGGATATTTTTTGCGAAATGTGTTACGAATAGAGTTAGCAGGAAATAAGTCATAAATTTGAACGTCATGCATTATTTTCACGCATCTCAATGTTTATGACACCATACATCCTCAGCTACGTGTCGTACAATGACGTAATTTCCCTGGTGCATTCAGTGTTAAAAGCGAGTACTTTCTGCAGAACGTGTCGTGAGTACAGTGAAAGTATAGAAGTAATAAATTAAAACGTCATGCTTCAAGCGATAGTCTTACTACACGAATAGCGAAAATGTAGTAGGCGATAAAATTTTTCGTTTCATCATTTTGTGTGGATGATCAGTTATAAAAAGCTTCGTAAAGATTTGGAATTATTCGTAAAATTTATTCCAAGTCACTAAGTGATCTCATTCTCAAATACTGGGTGACTAAAGGATGACTATTAGCGCGTCGTGGGCCACGCTCGTACACTGCTTTTTCTTCCCCACCCATGCTGTGGGTAGGTGGCTCTTATCCCCACAGCGGTAATTTACAGGCAGTAAGTGATTTGTGTAACAAGTTGTGTCGAAATCGATCCAGTGGTTTAGGAGGAGATTTGGAACATGCATGCATACATACGTGTATACACACATACATACATTATGACAATGTGTATGGATTTCAGGACAGAGATTGTGTCCCATGTAGGTGGTTTCCTTGCAGCTACCGAAGGGCCACCAGACTTGCGAGAAGAAATGCGCGTCTTGATTGCGTAATTCCCGTGAGGCAGTGCACTCTTTGCCTTATCTCCTTATTTCTTAATACTGTAGAGCTATACATAGATATTTGCACCAGGCGTGAGCGTAGTGAATTTTATGAAGATAAACGGTGGTATACGGCGCAGTAAAAAAGGTTAGCATTTGAAATTGACATTTGAGACTTGATGCATCTGATAACGAAGCCAGTGTCAAATGATGTGAGTAACTTCAAAAATTTATGAGCTCTGAACATCTCTTCGTATTTCTGACACAGTGAATTATGGTATACTTAAATGCATGTCTGAAAGAACAGACATTGCTCGGGATACACAGTTTTACGAAATACTTCGAAATTAATTTGCGAAATTGTTGATGTCAGCTGTGTTAGCTGCGGATCAATTACCAAATATTAGAGACACGAACCGAGACTCAAACCCGAATTTCCCGCTTACCGCCAGCGGTCACCTTAACAGCTTCGGCTATCTGTGCACTCTCCTCAGACCGACTCCGATCTCCATTTATCACATTCTCTACACCCTTATATTGTAGACCAGTAAATTCATCACGTAATACATGCAACATTATTTGGATCCCGTAACAGTATTTGGTAGTAGAACTGTAACTAATGCAGTCAGCGAATTAATTTCGAAGAATCGTCGTTTGACTCTCAGAATATACTTACAAGATATCCACAGTCCAAAAGTTTGAACACCGTAGTGCATTGCTTGGCATGATTCTATTCAAGATAGTGCGGTACGTCGTAGCTTATATGAATGCTTGGTGTCTGTTCTTTCGGACATATCTGGAAGGACAGACCCGACGTATTCATATAATTGACACGCCTCGCTGGGCAATCGATCCTCCTTCTTCTTCAGTGCATATGCACAAATACACTCCTGGAAATTGAAATAAGAACACCGTGAATTCATTGTCCCAGGAAGGGGAAACGTTATTGACACATTCCTGGGGTCAGATACATCACATGATCACACTGACAGAACCACAGGCACATAGACACAGGCAACAGAGCATGCACAATGTCGGCACTAGTACAGTGTATATCCACCTTTCGCAGCAATGCAGGCTGCTATTCTCCCATGGAGACGATCGTAGAGATGCTGGATGTAGTCCTGTGGAACGGCTTGCCATGCCATTTCCACCTGGCGCCTCAGTTGGACCAGCGTTCGTGCTGGACGTGCAGACCGCGTGAGACGCGTGCTCAATGGGGGACAGATCCGGAGATCTTGCTGGCCAGGGTAGTTGACTTACACCTTCTGGAGCACGTTGGGTGGCACGGGATACATGCGGACGTGCATTGTCCTGTTGGAACAGCAAGTTCCCTTGCCGGTCTAGGAATGGTAGAACGATAGGTTCGA
This sequence comes from Schistocerca cancellata, assembly GCF_023864275.1. Classification (NCBI taxonomy): domain Eukaryota; kingdom Metazoa; phylum Arthropoda; class Insecta; order Orthoptera; family Acrididae; genus Schistocerca; species Schistocerca cancellata. Next base: position 215,746,213 of record NC_064633.1, on the reverse strand, counting down.
TGACGGTTTGGATGTACCGTGCACTATTCAGGGTCCCCTCGACGATCACCAGTGGTGTACGGCCAGTGTAGGAGATCGCTCCCCACACCATGATGCCGGGTGTTGGCCCTGTGTGCCTCGGTCGTATGCAGTCCTGATTGTGGCGCTCACCTGCACGGCGCCAAACACGCATACGACCATCATTGGCACCAAGGCAGAAGCGACTCTCATCGCTGAAGACGACACGTCTCCATTCGTCCCTCCATTCACGCCTGTCGCGACACCACTGGAGGCGGGCTGCACGATGTTGGGGCGTGAGCGGAAGACGGCCTAACGGTGTGCGGGACCGTAGCCCAGCTTCATGGAGACGGTTGCGAATGGTCCTCGCCGATACCCCAGGAGCAACAGTGTCCCTAATTTGCTGGGAAGTGGCGGTGCGGTCCCCTACGGCACTGCGTAGGATCCTACGGTCTTGGCGTGCATCCGTGCGTCGCTGCGGTCCGGTCCCAGGTCGACGGGCACGTGCACCTTCCGCCGACCACTGGCGACAACATCGATGTACTGTGGACGCCCCACGTGTTGAGCAATTCGACGGTACGTCCACCCGGCCTCCCGCATGCCCACTATACGCCCTCGCTCAAAGTCCGTCAACTGCACATACGGTTCACGTCCACGCTGTCGCGGCATGCTACCAGTGTTAAAGACTGCGATGGAGCTCCGTATGCCACGGCAAACTGGCTGACACTGACGGCGGCGGTGCACAAATGCTGCGCAGCTAGCGCCATTCGACGGCCAACACCGCGGTTCCTGGTGTGTCCGCTGTGCCGTGCGTGTGATCATTGCTTGTACAGCCCTCTCGCAGTGTCCGGAGCAATTATGGTGGGTCTGACACACCGGTGTCAATGTGTTCTTTTTTCCATTTCCAGGAGTGTATGTCCCACCCCCTGTGGGAATCACAGAGTAGCGAACATTGAGTAAAATGTACAGAGACTGCGGATAGGCCGCACTCAGTGGGAATGTGGATCGGCGATGAGGCGCGACGAAATAATCCGCGCTGTTGCGATAACTCTGTGTTCCAGAGGGCGCAGTGGTTACCGCACCTGCACAGTAAGCAGGAGATCCCGGATTCGAACCCCGGTCTGGTACACATTTTCACTCATCGCTGTTGATCCCGCCTAACGTCCCGCTGCAGCTGCCACACATAACGTCCTAGCTTTCCTCTGACCACTGAACTGGACTACTCAAACATGTTAGGTGTACCTGCAGTTTAACGTAGACTACCAACTACGGCACAACTTAGAGTGTTTCAGGTTTGTAAGTCAGTGACAAGGCGAAAGAAGCGATGTTGCTGTATTTTTGTCTTCACTCCCAAGTCTGGTTTGATGTAGGTCTCCACGTTAACTGCCCAGTGGAAGCTTCATCATCTCTGAACCAAACAGCAACTACATCCATTGGAACTTGCTTGTTGTATTCAGGTCTAGGTCACCTTCTATAATTATTTTCCTCAACACTTTCCTCCATTATCAAACTGAATATTCCTTCATGCCTCAGGAAGTCTCCTATCAACCGATTCCTTCTTTTAGCCAAGCTGTGCCATGAATTTCCTTTCTCTCAATTCAAACATCATGGCAACATGTGCTGGGTGAGTGCTTTAGTATGTGGGAATTATTACTGGGGTAAACTGCATCAGAGAACTCAACGGGTAGCCAAGGATCGCGTCGATGAAGCATAGTATGCAGCATAAATGATCACTAAAGAGTACAGAAGGAAGAAAAAGAGATCCATGTGATATGATAAAAAGGATGGCATACAGTACAGTATCGGTTGCTTATGACAATGTAAGCATAAATAATAAAACATATGTTACGTAAGTTTTACTCATTTCAAACTTTAGATACTTGTTCTGAAAATTTACATTTTCATCTGCGTTATTCCGTTAATCTCAGGAACCACTTGGAGTAGAGCATTCACATTTTCAGGGAGCTGCAACATAGATATACCGCTGTTATTGTGTGCTTGGTGTCCTAAAAACAGACATCGCGCATAAATATAACTGAATCGCCTCAGTGCGCAATGAATCCACAACTTTCAGTGGGGATTCGCAATATCGTTCGAACTCCATTGTAGATCTAAAAGTAGCGAGCGTAGAGGACATGGATGGAGGCTGCTGATAGGTGGGAATGTAAGTCAGCAGGGAAGCGTCTCCAGGTAGTCTGTGCATTTACGGTAAACACTGTGTTCGGATGGCACAGTGGTTAACGCAAGTGGCTAGTAAACAAGAGAGCCCGGGTTCGAGTCCCAGTCCGTCCCCATTTTCAAACGTCGTCGCCGAATCTGCATGAAATTCCGATGCAGCCGATATCATCAGTTTCTTCCACTTCATTTCCTTTCTCCCACTCCACCTTTCCGGCCGGGGTGGCCGAGTGGTTCTAGGCGCTACAGTCTGGAACCGCGCGACCACTACGGTCGCAGGTTCGAATCCTGCCTCGGGCATTGATGTGTGTGATATCCTTAGGTTAGTTAGGTTTAAGTAGATCTAAGTTCTAGGGGACTGATGACCTCAGAAGTTGAGTCCCATAGTGCTCAGAGCCATTTGAACCATTTTGAACCTCTCCACCTTCAATTTACGTAATGTACTACTGAACTAAAATAAAAATTTAATGTTACGTATAACTAAAAATATTTTGGAGAAAGTATAAAAAATTGTATGAAATTTTAATCGTATGGATAAAAATCGTATTTACCAAACCACTGGCTACAATGCAATGATTTAGTTCACTACACAAAATGTGTCATGTCCTGTAAAACTTACGTGTCCACTGCTGCAGTCGTTTCTGAAATTCATGGAAGTCAAATAACAAAATTCAACATTGCCGATATAGGGCGTTCCTACTTCCTTCAGACAGGTTATCAGTCTGTTAACCGTGTATTCAGGTTGAACTAGCGTGAAGGGTTTTCAGCACAGCTATGGAGTACAGTTGCCAACAAGGCGGAGACTGCAGTTTCAGGGGATGTAGACTTTCCGTTGCTCCTTTCCGGGTAACACGGAGTCACAATATTACCACTGGGAAGATATGCATATATCTATATTTCCACGAGAATGTTTGTTCATTTTCCAGATTCTGGTATGTGGCCATCTTCTGACTGTACGTCGTTTGCAGATTACGTGTGTTCGGTATAGTTACGTCAATGAGCAAGTTCACATGCTTAGCGAATTTGGTAATTGTTATTTCAGGTTGATTGCGTTTGACTGCTTCATCAGTTATTACACCGGAATTCCAGTAAATTTCGGATTTTTTAATTTTTATTACTATTGATATGCAATGTTTGGCTATCTATTCTTTGAATACTCAATCAATGTTTGTTAATTGAGTATACTTAATGCAATGGAATAACATCTGAGGACAGAAAGAAAAAAAAATACCTGTAAGTAACGTGTTTGTTAAGTAAGCATATAGAGACATGAAACTTCCTGGAAGATTAAAACTGTGTGCCCGACCGAGACTCGAACTCGGGACTTTTGCCTTTCGCGGGCAAGTGCTCTACCAACTGAGCTACCGAAGCACGACTCACGTCCGGTACTCTCCTGCAGGAGAGCTTCTGTAAAGTTTGGAAGGTAGGAGACGAGATACTGGCAGAAGTAAAGCTGTGAGTACCGGACGTGAGTCGTGCTTCGGTAGCTCAGTTGGTAGAGCACTTGCCCGCGAAAGGCAAAGGTCCCGAGTTCGAGTCTCGGTCGGGCACACAGTTTTAATCTGCCAGGAAGTTTCATATCAGCGCACACTCCGCTGCAGAGTGAAAATTTCATTCTGGATATAGAGACATATCTACATGTAATGTTCAGATTAAATGTTATTTAACGGTAGCTCCCAGTTATTATTATTAATAATAATTATAATAATAATAATTATTATTGTTATAATATAACATTAATAATAATAACAATAACCTTAAAACACTGGCACTACAACAATTTCATTAAAACAGAATACCTTTATGCTTCAGAATGCCTTCTGCTGAATACAGCTGAACAGTTAGTGGAACAGAAATGAAAGAATTAAAAATAATCAGGGATGTCTTGGATCCAAAATATGAGAATGGGAAATGGACATTAAGAAGTAATAACGGAATTTGTGACAAAATAGAACCAATATTAGGCACAGTGAGGAAGAGAAGAATTGTATTCTGTGGCCACTTAAACCGGTTACATAAAAAGAGGATAAGAAAAACATCAGTGTCATGGATCCAAGAAGTTAAGACAGACTTGAGAGAAATGGAAATAACGGAGGAAGAAATAGGAGAAATAAGAAAGTTCAGAGAAAAGGTAAAAAGTTTCAAGGATTTCCAGGAGAAAACAGAGAAAAAGACTTTCGCAATATTGATAGAAGAGAGAAGACGAAAACATAGGGAAGAATGGAAAGCTACTGCCAAGAAACAAACAAGAAAATAAGTAAGATGTAAGTTATTTCATGTGATCCTTAGTAGGCAAACCATTTAAAAAATAATAATTATAATAACGTGTAATCGTGTGGTAATGTCATTTTTGTTTGCAAATTCCATTTTTTTACACATAAGAAGCATGTTAATGAAATTTGAAAGTGTGTCCGTCGAAGCACTGGTTCGAGTGTTAGGACTTTCGTGATACACTTAGGCCAATGGTGTATTCACTGTACAGATGTCTCAGCAGACTTGGCTGGTATTCGTAACGTGGTATGAGATATTCTGCCCGTAGGTTTCCGAAGACACACTTATCAGCAATCGTTGACAGGCGGATTTTCTCTGTTTCAGCCCGTCTGTATTTAGAACTGCCATGAACAGGGGATTACAAGATAACACTGTTCGTGAAAAACATTGTAATAATAACGTCGTTTTCCTGGTATGAGATCCAGGGATCTGTGAGCTGAGAAACTTCTTAAATAGTCCGTACACAACGGTATGTGACTGCCTCTATGAGACGGCTCAAGGATCTTATACGACTTATTTTAGGCGACATATTTTACACAACATCTGCAACGGCCTACTGGCTTCCGCGACTGCTCACACCCATTCTAACAGACCACTGAACTGACGAAGGGGCGGGTCAGGCCAGTCTCGACGACTTCTTTGGCAACCCTTTCACTGTGGTTAAGTTGTGGGTCTATCACCATGACCACGACGAAAAGTAGCAAAGCAAGCAGTGGTAACTACCGAAGAAATGTGAAGACGAAACCATCATCTGACAAGATAATGCTATTTTTTTGAGATTGCCACGGTGTGGAAGTAACAGATTAGACTCATGAGATGAAACCGTCAAAGAAGCATACTGCCGAAATGTTCTGACGAAGCTACGAGAGTCTGTTAAGACAAAGCGTCGCGGGAAAATGTCGGAAGGGGTGTTTCTGCCGCATAACAGCGCCTCGGTTCATTTTGCACAGGACAGAGCCGCACATGTTGCTTCTTTGCGCTAGCAAATGACTGGTTTGGTGTGGCCTGCCATCAGTTCCTCTCCTGTGCTAACCCTTTCATCTGAGTAGCACTTGCAATCTACGTCCTCAATTATTTTCAGGATGTATCCCAATATCTGTCTTCCTCTACAGCTTTACCCTCTTCTACTACCATGAAAGTTATTCCTTGATGTCTTAACAGATGTCCAACGATGCTGCTCCTTCTTCTTGAAGTGTTTTTCTAATATTCCTTTCCTCGTCGATTCCGCTGAGAACCTCCTCATTCCTTGCCTTATCAGTTCAACTAATTTTCGACATTCTTCTGTAGCACCACATCTCAAATGATTCTATTATCTTGTGTTCCGGTTTCCCCACAGTCCGTATCTCACTGCCATACAATTCTGCGCTCCAGACATACATTTTCAGAAATTTCTTTCAGTAACTAAGGTCCACATTGATCAGCCAGAAAGTTATAACCACCTACCTGCTGTCGATATTAACCAGTCCAGGCTATAGAAGCTTCAGCTGGCGGGGAATGACTGCTAGATACACACATGCACGGTACATCTAGTATCAGTTAGCGTGCTGTAAGTCTATAGAAAGGGGAAGGCGGTCTAACGCACTGCTTTCCGGACGGGAAGGAGCGCCGGTGCCCGGCACGAATCCGCCCGGCGGATTTGTGTCGAGGTCCGGTGAGCCGGCCAGTCTATGGATGGTTTTTAGGCGGTTTTCCATCTGCCTCGGCGAATGCGGGCTGGTTCCCCTTATTCCGCCTCAGCTACACTATGTCGGTGATCGCTGCGCTAACAAGTTCTCCACGTACGTGTACACCACCGTTACTCTACCACACAAACATTGGGGTTACACTCGTCTGGTGTGAGACGTTCCCTGGGGTGGGAGGGGGGGGGGTCCACCGGGGGCCGAACCGCACAATAACCCAGGGTTCGATGTGGGGCGGCGGAGGGGTGAAGTGGACTGCGATAGTCGTCGCGGGGTTGTGGACCACTGCGGCTGCGGCGGGGACAGAGCGTCTCCGTCGTTTCTAGGTACCCGGTTAACATAACATAACATAACAGCATAACATAAGAATATAAGGGGAAGGCGCGCGATCTATCTGCGTTTCACTGACGGCAGATAGTGGCGGCCCTGAGGCTCAGCACGAGCGTTCACGACTTGTCGGGTGTTCGAGGAGTGCTGTGGGAGTGACTTCAGAACGCGGCGAAACGTGGATGAAACCACTTCCAGACGTCGTGCGGTTGGGTGGCCACACCTCATTACAGATATAGGACGTCGTAGGCTGGCCAGACAGGTGAAACAGGACAGACGGTGAACTGTGGCGGAACTAACATCAGACTTTAAAGCTGGGCAGAGTACAAGTGTGTCTGAACGCACAGTGCAACGACCACTCCTAACGATGGGCCTCCGCAGCCGACGACATGCATGTGCCAATGCGAACACCACGACATCGGTAACTACGACTGAAATGGGCACGTGACCATCGGCACTGGACGTTAGCGCAGTGACAGAGTGTTGCTTGGTCTGATGAATCCCGATACCTTCTCCATCATGCCGATGGGAGAGCGCGAATCCGTCGTCTTCCAGGGAAACAGCTCTCTGACACCTCTACTGCGGGACAGAGGCAAGCTAGTGGTGGTTCCATTGTGCTCTGGGGAATATTCACGCGGGCATCCATGGGTCCAGTGGAGCTCGTGCAAGGGATCATACACTGGTTACAGACCACGTACATCCCTTCATGACGATCATGTCTCTCGACGACAGTGGCATTTTTCAACAAGATAATGCACAGTGTCACAGCCCAGAAGTGTGATGGAGTGGTTCCAACTCATCGACCCCCTCCCTGGAATTTACTGGAATTAGGTACCTTGTATGTGCAGATGTTGTGCGAACATCCACCAATGACCTGCCAAGGCCTCTTTGCTTCCATGCCACGACGTGTCTCCATTGTTATCCCTACTAAAGGTGGACGTACGGCTATTAGGTAGGTGGTCATAATGTTCTGGCTGATCAGTTATGTTCGATGCTAGCACACTTCTCTTTGCTAGGAATGCCCTTTCTGCCAGTGCTACTCTGCTTTTTATGTCCTCCTTGCTCCATCCGGCGTCGGTTATTTTACTGCCTAGGTAGCAGAATTTCTAAGCTGCATCTACTTGATGAGCACCAATTCTGATGTTAAGTCCCTCGCAGTTCTCGTTTCTGCTACTTCTCATTAGTTTCGTCTTTCTTCAGTTTACTCTCAGTCCATATTCTGTACTAATTAGGCTGTTCATACCGTTCAGCAGATCCTGTATTTCTTCTTCATTTTCACTGAGTATAGCAGTGTCATCAGTAAATATTATCATTGATATCTTTCCATCAAAAATTTTTATTCCAACCCTTTTTTCAACCCTGTCGTTGCTTCTTCGACTCATAGATTGAGCAGCAGGGTCGAAAGACTACATCCCTGTCTTACACCTGTTTTAAATCTCGCACTTACTTCTTGGTTTCCACCTGACACATTACTCAGTGAATTATTGCTTGGCAAGAATTTCCATAATAAGATGAGTTTCCTTAACTGTTGAAATATAGACTTCTACAACCGAGGTCTCCAGAAAGTCAGCCATCGTTGAATGGACAATGCATAGAGAAGGACTGATCACCAGCTAATTTCTTGTCCGCAACTAGTTTTTTTCGAGATGAGAATTAAAAGTATATCTTTACCCCCCGTATTAGCGCAATGGCGTGTGTAGACGCGTGTGTCAGACCAGTTTCCACGATCACTGGAAATTTAAGTTCAAAATGAGACTAATGGAGTGAAAGCCAAAATTATGTAATGTTAGTTATTTTACGTAATCGTCTTCCGTTTATTCCACATTGCTCACCGATAAGTTACGACGCACAAACAATGTATGTTGTTAATCTGTTTCAAATCAGGTTGAGAGCCCAGAAGCTCTGTTTCGTAGCTCGCAATCATCCAGGCCACTCTCGTATTTCTGTCTTTATCTCTTCTGAAAGCTGCAGATCTATCGCATCGAACGTCCGTGATAGATAACGGTCCACTAGGAAAACGCTTCTCTAAGCATTACTGGAAGTAAAACATGCCAATCGAATCAAATTGCGCTGCGATAAACAGTATCAGTGTACTCGTATTCTTAAGTGGCCATACGTAGAACCTTACAACTTTACTGGATCCAGCTTCTGCAAGAATTTCTGACATGGGAGATGACGTCACCCTGTTCCTTACGTTAAATATGGGTAACGGTAACACAGTGATATACTCGACGTTAAACGAACAGTGTTAGGTGATTTCATTGTAGTGACAGTTTCCTGCACAAATACAGCTTAACTTTAGAGGAGACGCGGCCACTGTGGCCGAGCGTTCTCGGCGCTTCAGTCTGGAACCACGCTGCTGCTAAGGTCGCAGGATCGAATCCTGCCTCGCACATGGATGTGTGTGATGTCTTTAGGTTAGTTAGGTTTAAGTAGTTCTAAGTCTAGGGGACTGATGACCTCAAATGTTAAGCCCCATAGTGCTCAGAGCCATTTGAACCATTTTAGAGGCGCGAGGTGAGTCAGATCCTTCAAGCAACCATAGGTGATGTGGTTTTCTTGTCAGTGTGTGTGTGCGTGAGTGTGTGAACAAATATGGAGTGTACCCTAAAAAGCAAATACCTCCATATTCCACTCCTCCACCTCAAAAGCATAACAGACAAATTGTTAGGGCCCAAACCAATTCACGAGTGATGTACACGACATTCCTTTCCGTCTTACATTCCTGTAAATGATATACTGTTATCAACCCAACGGTCGCCTGGAACATTGTTGTGCTTTACAAGGCATGCATCTGTCTGAGTAAAAAGTACCAGAGGTAAAATAACTCCCCATTCGGATCTTTCAGTATCGACTGCTCATGAGAATATCATCAGCAAAAGCGTACAGAGTGACTTCAAATCTGTGTCTGGACTGAGGATTACACAATAAAATCGTATTTCACGAGCTAGGTGGTACAGATACCGTAGGTGCGTATTTGAAATAAGGGGTAAAACTACCTGTTTATCTGTGCTAATAGGATTTTGATGATGTTCTGTACATAGGGCCGGCTCGTGTGGCCGAGCGGTTCTAGGCGCTTCAGTCTGGAACCGCGCGACCTCTACGGTCGCAGGTTCGAATCCTGCCTCGGGCATGGATGTGTGTGGTGTCCTTAGGTTAGTTAGGTTTAAGTAGTTCTAAGTTCTAGGGGACTGATGACCTCAGATGTTAAGTCCCATAGTGCTCAGAGCCATTTGAACCATTTTTTCTGTACATAGTGTGAGTCAGAAGGAAATGTACAGGCTTCAAGAGATGATAGTATTCGTAATTCTGAACGTAAAACTTCGTATGAAGATGTACTTCATTCCGAATGGTTTCCTGGGCACCACACATTTAATATCACTTTTATATGTTTTTCTTGAACAACTTGAAACCCGCATCCACCAGTGAACATGTCTCGAGCTACAAAATTGAAATACATTTTCTACAAAAAAGGTCCTATTCATTTTTCTCGAGGACTAATAGTTTTCCTGAAGAGAGCACGGAAATACTGAAAATGCGGCGCGACGCGCATGCGATGTAACTTAGATAGTTTTTGCAGGCCAGTTTGAGGTAGCTCTTGACTTGATAGACCACGAGTGTCCAGTATCAAATTGTTCGTCTGAACTTCGTCTACTGTAGTGTGATAAGTTGCGAACAATAACAACTTTTGAATAACACAAAAAATAAGTAAGAATGCACATTAAATGTGTTCCATCACGGACACGATTCGTAAAAGGACATATGAAGTTCTTTGTTCAGATTCACTAATACTATCACCCCTCAAAGTTCGTGCCTGTCCTCCAGACTCACTTCAAGTAAATGGAGGCATGATTCTACGAACAGATCACGACCGATTGCTGCAATTCATATTTCTGTAACTTAGTGCTCGGTTGCCAGTGACGTAAACAGAAAGTTAAAGACCTTTCCACCCTTCACACAGAGTAAAAAGTGCAAAGTTGTAGGCTAATTCAATACTTAATTAGAATACAGAATGACCCTGGAAAGGATTCTGAGATAGTGGAAAGTGAAGGTAAGTTCGTTCAAAAATACAGGTGCACCGACTCTTAAAACATTGCCGTCCATCAGGATTGCTTACTGCGTAGTCCTACGGTCGTTTCGTCGCCGGAGACGTGTGTGTGTGTGTGTGTGTGTGTGTGTGTGCCGTACTCCTGTGACGTCAGCCGGTGAGCTGGCCCTGCGATAATTAAAGTCTATTAAGCCAGGGCCCAGCTCACGTGCTGACCCCTCACGGCTAAATACCACGCCCTGCATTTAACGCCGTCCTTCGTGTCCGTCCCTCCGGTCACACACGTACTGCGCTAATGAAGAGAAGAGGAAGGAAGGAATATTAGTGTTTAACGTCTCGTAAACGAGGACGTCATTAGAGATTGAGTACAAGGTAGGACTGAGAAAGGACTGGGAAGGAAAGTTACAGGAATTTTTGTAATGTTCGGCAGCAGCCAGACATAGTTTCCTTTTGGTTTACTACTTTGAATAAAAAGTGCAGCCTTACCCGTTTTTCAATTTATACATCTTGGTCAGATGGCTTGCTCGTTTTTATCTAAAAACATGGTCCGTTGATTTACAGGTGATATGACAATCTGGAACATTTGTTTTCACCGTGTTTCTCCAATGAATAACAACCATGATATCAAGATGTTTCCACATATGCTTACAGCGGTCTTCATTATTACTCATGTTTGTTGAACAATTCATTCAAAACATATGGTGCCTCTCGATAATTCGTGTTGTCTAGCGAGTGTGAATAATGAGACGGCTGTGAGTACACGTGAAAACACCAGCAACAACCTGAATTTTATTTGTTGGAGAAAGATGGTGAAAACAAATGTTACAGTGGTAATTTCACAGCAGCTCACATACAATGCAAGTACCATATGGTCTGATAAAAACACGCAAGCAGACTGATGATGAATGTACAAACTGGAAATGGGCAATGATGGCTTTCCAATGTTGTTGTGGTCTTCAGTCCGAAGACTGGGTTATGCTGCACTTCATGCTACTTTCTCCGAATAACTACTGGAACCTACATTCTTCTGGACCTGGTTGCTGTGTTCATTTCTTGGTCTATCATTTTTACTACAGTCCCCTCCCCCTCACCTCACTACCCTCCAATACAACTCTAATGATCCCCTGATGTCTCAGAATGCGTCCTATCAACCGATCCCTTCCTAACCATCAGCATTTTTCAAAAGCCTCTTTACTCACACTGTCGAAACTGTTTGTTGTCTACGTTTTACTTCCATACGTGGCCGTACGCCAGAAAAATAACTTCAGAAAATATTTCCCAACACTAAAATGTACATTCGATGTTAACAAATTTCTCTTGTGCTGAAACTCTTCTCATGCCATTGCCAGTCTATCTTTTATATCATCTCTATTTCGGCTATCATTCTTTTATCAAAACAAATGGTCGATATCACACATTTTGAGACATCAAGGGGCACCCAATTACTATCGGAGGAAAGTGTGTGTGAGAGGGGGGGGGGGGCATCGTAGATCGAGACCAAGAAATGAATACAGTAAGTGGATTCAGAAAGATGTAGATTCCAGTAGTTATTGGAGGTGAAGGGGCTTGCACAGGATAGAGTAGAATAGACAGCTGCATCTAAACCAATCTTCGGTCTGGAAACTAGAACAACATTGGAAAATACTCGTTACCCATTTCCAAAAGTGGTTCAAATGGCTCTGAGCACCATGCGACTTAACTTCTGAGGTCATCGGTCGCCTAGAACTTAGAACTAATTAAACCTAACTAATCTAAGGACATTACACACATCCATGCCCGAGGCAGGATTCGAATCTGCGACCGGAGCGTTCGCTCGGCTCCAGTCTGTAGCGCCTAGAACCGCACGGCCACTCCGACCGGCTTACCCGTTTCCAGTTTGTACATTCATCATGTGTCTGCTTGTATGTTTTCATCGGGTCATATGGTACACACATTTCGGCCATCATCAGCTATTTTGTTACCCAAATAGCAAAACTCATCAACAGCTTTTAATGTCTCGTTACCTAGTCTAATTCCCTCGGCACCACCTGATTAAATTCGACTACATTCCGCTATCCTTCTTCTGATTTTGTTGATGTTCATCTTATATCCTCCTTTCAAGACGCTGTCCATTCCGTTCAACTCCTCTCCCAACTACTGCGCTGCTCTGGCACAATTAAAATGTCATCGTCAAACTTCAAATTTGTTATTTTTTCTACCTGAACTCTAAATTCAATTAAATAAACCAAAACGAAATTCTGGCTAGTTGTTGCTCTTGGTCTAAACACTGTGTATTGATATTCGACAATATCATTACTCTCCAAAGTTACCAATTAACAACAGGGAACCAAGGGGCTTAAGAATGTTGTTTTGGGCATGGTCTCATTAAAGCCCGGTTGCTTCTTTCGATATTTTGACGGCACATTTGTCGTTCGGCCCCACGGACGTGAAAAACTTGATGAGTTCCCTTAGCATATCAACTACATCGACTGGAACATCCATTGGGCTATGGAAGAAGAGACAGACGGTAACTTCTCCTTCCTCGACGTCCTCATCCGCCACAAATGAAATATATGACTTGGCTACAGGGTCTACAAAAAGCCTAGGAAAACCAATCTGCATTTGCACTTCATCGGCAATCATCACATAGCACAGAAGCGCATTGTTATATAGATGTTCGAGCATCGTGCAATAACCATATCAGACGCCGATTACCTGCCCCATGAAATGAGCCATAAACGCAAGGTCTTCAGGAAGAACGAGTGAAACGATTACCAAATAAGTGAGCTCGTTTAACAATCGCCATAAGACCACGCACGAGCGGCAGGAAAAGGAGTTCGCCCTCCCCTTTTACATGTCTGCTAGATTGCTTCAGTGCACTACAGTCACAACTCGGAGAATCCACAGTACCCCGTTTATAGAGAGAGTCAGTGTACGGACCACTTCCAGTGGGAATTCTATTTATTTTGACCCACTGTTTTCTGCCATGTTCGACACCAACAGTATCACAGTTATACACTACTGGCCATTAAAATTGCTACACCAAGAAGAAATGCAGATGATAAACGGGTATTCATTCGACAAATGTACAGAGCTATTACAAATGATTGAAGCGGTTTCATAAATTCACTGTAGCTCCATTCATTGACATATGGTCACGACACACTACAGATACGTAGAAAAACTCATAAAGTTTTGTTCGGCTGAAGCCGCACTTCAGGTTTCTGCCGCCAGAGCGCTCGAGAGCGCAGTGAGACAAAATAGCGACAGGAGCCGAGAAAGCGTATGTCGTGCTTGAAATGCACTCACATCAGTCAGTCATAACAGTGCAACGACACTTCAGGACGAAGTTCAACAAAGATCCACCAACTGCTAACTCCATTCGGCGATGGTATGCGCAGTTTAAAGCTTCTGGTTGCCTCTGTAAGGGGAAATCAACGGGTCGGCCTGCCGTGAGCGAAGAAACGGTTGAACGCGTGCGGGCAAGTTTCACGCGTAGCCCGCTGAAGTCGACGAATAAAGCAAGCAGGGAGCTAAACGTACCACAGCCGACGGTTTGGAAAATCTTACGGAAAAGGCTAAGACAGAAGCCCTGACACCCGATGACAAAGTCAAACGCTTTGAACTTTCGGCGCGGCTCATGGAAAAGGATGCGTTCAGTGCGAAACTTGTTTTCAGTGATGAAGCAACATATTTTCTTAATGGTGAAGTGAACAGACACAATGTGCGAATCTGGGCGGTAGAGAATCCTCACGCATTCGTGCAGCAAATTCGCAATTCACCAAAAGTTAACGTGTTTTGTGCAATCTCACGGTTTAAAGTTTACGGCCCCTTTTTCTTCTGCGAAGAAAACGTTACAGGACACGTGTATCTGGACATGCTGGAAAATTGGCTCATGCCACAACTGGAGACCGACAGCGCCGACTTCATCTTTCAACAGGCTGGTGCTCCACCGCACTTCCATCATGATGTTCGGCATTTCTTAAACAGGAGATTGGAAAACCGATGGATCGGTCGTGGTGGAGATCATGATCAGCAATTCATGTCATGGCCTCCACGCTCTCCCGACTTAACCCCATGCGATTTCTTTCTGTGGGGTTACGTGAAAATTCCTCCACCAAGAGGTAATCAGAAACAAACCAAGACATCGACTTTGCCTTGTTTATGCACAACATTGACTTTAGACAATCGAGATAATGGACAGCATCCTTGGCGATAGTACCAATTAATATTTCCCAACAGAATTTGTTACACTACGCGAGGTGACGGAAATTTGCGCTCACTGCAGTTAACAAATATCAGATTTTTTTGGATATAGTGCAGATGAAAGCTCATGAAATAAAAAAGACAGGATGGATACCATTTTTATTTTTCTTTCTTATAGATGATTTTTCAACTCGCATATTGAATGAACGTATTTCTAATTCTTTTCACAGTGGTACCGGAAAAACTGTATTTCGTACTAACTACTTATTTTCTCCCTTGTTATGACTGGCATATCTGTGATACGAACCACTTTGACGTTGGAACATGCGGCACACCATGGGCGGAGCTTAGGATATAGATTGGTGTGGAGGGATATGATTGGGCGCGACTTGTGCACCGTCCGGGGCTGTCGCTAACGTTACGTCAATATCTACCGATGTGTGTCATATCGTGTCAACACACTTGTTTGCAAACAGAGTGACCTGATGCATACGTCAGACAGTACCCACATTCGGGATGAAATCTGTTCACATCGCTGTTCGGTTGTCCAGACTTCCTCCAAACACTCAAAGTAAATGCCTGGTTGTTTCCTCTTGAAAAGTATTCGGAGTGATGTTTTACTTCCTCATCCATCCGTATTCCGAGCTTGCTCTTCATCTCTAATGGGCTCATTGTCGACCTTCCTTGTTTCCTGCCCTCGTTCCAGTGACAACACACACTAAATCACACTTGAATTCTAGGTTAGGAATGCAGCGTTTTGGAGTGGTAACACTTAATAAAATGTTCTCTCGCTTCCAAACGTGTCAAGTGTTTATAAAGTCGTGAGCTTTCTACCAAACCCAGTGTCCCGCGGAATGATTACTTGTGGGTTGCTGGTACGCCCTGAAATACTTTACAGCTGTCGGCTGTGACGTCGATGGTGCTCACGGCATCGATATATCTGGTTATAGGTTGTCTCTGTCTTCGATGCGTCTGCTTCAACCTCGCAATCACTGGCTCGCTCGCAGAGTTGAGTTGTAGGCCCTCTCTCTCTTAAGGGTGCGGTCAGCTATTTTTAATTCAAGAGCAGAAGTACCTCAAATATCCCGACATCACACTCGGCCGCATTCTGTCTTATAAAAAACCTACGCAAACCCATCAGCCAAGATAAAAGCTCGCAACGCCACCATTCGGAGGCTTTCCGGCACAACATGGAAAGCTTCAATGTAGGCTTTATGTACATCCGCTCCTGCACGGACGTTTACAGCCGCAGAATACTGTGTTCCGGTGGGGTGTAATAGTTGTACCAGCCTCATCGATGCTCAGCTCAACAAGACGATGCGCATGACTACTGGTACAAGCAGACCAACTCCTGCCTAGTGGCTTCCCCCGATAAACAATAGCTACCCACCGCAGATCCGCTAAACTGAGACCCTGCTTAGACATTACCACAATATACATTAGAATATGGAACCACCCGTTCATCTCGACACACCCGTCTTACAATGAAATTGGCTTCGTTCGAGGCACCCGCCACTACTGTATGCTGCACAGCTAGCTACAACGTGTTGACATGAGGAAAGTTTCGAACCGATTTCTCTTACACAAACAGCAGTTGACCGGCGTTGCCTGGTGAAACGTTGTTGTGATGCCTCGTGTAAGGAGGAGAAATGCGTACTAGCACGTTTCCGACTTTGATAAAGATCGGATTGTAGCCTATCGCGATTGCGGTTTATCGTATCGCGACATTGCTGCTCGCGTTGGTCGAGATCCAATGACTGTTAGCAGAATATGGAATCCGTGGGTTCAGGAGGGCAATACGGAACGCCGTGCTGGATCCCAACGGCTTCGTATCACTAGCAGTCGACATGACAGGCATCTTATCCGCATGGCTGTAACGGATCGTGCAGCCACGTCTCGATTCCTGAGTCAACAGATGGGGACGTTTGCAAGACAACAACCATCTGCACGAACAGGTCGACGACGTTTGCAGCAGCATGGACTATCAACTCGGAGACCGTGGCTGCGGTTACCCTTGACGCTGAATCACAGAGAGTAGCGCCTGCGATGGTGTACTCAACGAGGAACCTGGGTGCACGAATGTCAAAACGTCATTTTTTCGGATGAATCCAGGTTCTATGTACAGCATCATGATGGTCGGATCCGTGTTTGGAGACATCTCGGTGAACACTCATTGAAAGCGTGTACTCGTCATCGCCATACTGGCGTATCACCCGGTGTAATGGTATGGGGTGCCATTGGTTACACGTCTCAGTCACCTCTTGTTCGCATTGACGGCACTTTGAACAGTGGACGTTACATTTTAGATGTGTTACGACCCGTGGCTCTACCCTTCGTTCGATCCCTGCGAAACCCTACATTTCAGCAGGATAGTGCACGACTGCATGTTGCAGGTCCCGTACAGGCCTTCCTGAATATAGAAAATGTTCGACTGCTGCCCTGGCCAGCACGTTCTCCAGATCTCTCACCAACTGAAAACGTCTGGTCAATGGTGGCCGAGCAACTGGCTCGTCACAATACGCCAGTCACTACCCTTGATGAACTGTGGTATCGTGTTGAAGCTGCATGGGCAGCTGTACCTGTAGACGCCATCCAAGCTCTATTTGAATCCATGTCCAGGCGTATCAAGGCCGTTATTACGACCAGACGTGGTTGTTCTGGGTACTGATTTCGCAGGATCTATGCGTCCAAACTGTGTGAAAATGTAATCACATGTCAGTTCTAGTATAATACAGGGTTATTACAAATGATTGAAGCGATTTCACATCTCTACAATAACTATATTACTTGAGATATTTTCACAATGCTTTGCACACACATACAAAAACTCAAAAAGTTTTTTTAGGCATTCACAAATGTTCGATATGTGCCCTTTTAGTGATTCGGCAGACATCAAGCCGATAATCAAGTTCCTCCCACACTCGGCGCAGCATGTCCCCATCAATGAGTTCGAAAGCATCGTTGATGCGAGCTCGCAGTTCTGGCACGTTTCTTGGTAGAGTAAAAATTCACCCATTACACAGGCAAATATGTAATGGGTGAATTTTTACTTGTGAACTCTTATGACTGCTTGCTTATAGCAGACACGAAATTACTTTGAGTTCTTCTTCAGTGTTTGAGAGTTTTAGAGCTGACTATTGTTAAACATATGTACATAATTTCCTCAGTGTCATTCCAACACATCTTATCGTACTTTAATGTCTGTTAGATATCAGTTTTGACAGCAGTTGGCCACAACAGTCAAGATTAGGTACCTTGTGTATGATAACTTTATTGAGAGTGCATATGTATGTTTCATTTTGACAGTATTACACAAATGCTAAGAAGTACTAACAGCGCAACACTGCTAGTATGAACCACCGCGGTAAAACAAAAAACGACGAACAAAAATACGACAGCGATGAGGACTACCAAAGATCATATTGATGCGCTGTTGGTTGGTGTAGCGGGGGAAGGTGTGGAGGGGGGTAAATGGGCGGGGCTTGTGTAAGTGTCCGGGGCTGTCGCTAACGTTTCCTTAAAAATTGCAGACTTTTCTGGTAAGTTTCCACATGGGAATCGTCTTCTGTTTTCCTCGTGCTGAATTTTCTTTCTCGGCGGCGTTATTGTGGGGACCAAGCAAAGGCTCATTATTACAGGACGTGAACAGAACGGAACAGACAGTATCAACGGCAAATCACAATGTCCTCGCGCTAAACTGAACGCAAAGAAGTCACCAATTCGCTTAGCCCAGTAACGAACATTGAGGGTGCGGTTTCGATGTACCGACTGTGGTACCAAGAGTAGGCATATATTATCAGAATTACAGATCTTGAAACGATAAAGTGCATTAATGGCGAGAGCAAAATTCATAAAGGATTTTGTTGACGAAGTTTGTGTGGTAACTTTTGAGAAATGCAGCAATAGGAAAAGTGTTTCTTGAAGTTTTCCCGGAAGACTGAATATTTCATCATCTTTCTGGTGTGCATCTAGGATAGAATTATTTCTCCTTCCGATATTTCTGCTGATAACCTTGCAGCCATTTTCATCTACATCTACGTACACACTCCGCAATCCACCTTACGGTGTGTGGGAGATTGTACTCTGTGTACCATTTTCATTTCCCCGTTTTCCTGTCGCGTGCAGTTGGCGGGAAAAACGATTACCGGCAAGCCTTAGTGTGAACTCGAGTCTCTCTAATTTTATCTTGATCGTTCCAGCACGAGATATACCTAGAGGAAAGCAATATATCGGCCGGCTCTTCTAGGAGTGTATACTATGTGATCAAAAGTATCCGGACACCTAGCTGAAAATGACTTACAAGGTCGTGGCGCCCTCCATCGGTACTGCTGGAATTCAATATGGTGTTGGCCCACCATTAGTCTTGATGACAGCTTCAACTCCCTCAGGCATACCTTCAATCAGGTGCTGTAAGGTTTCTTGGGGAATGGTAGCCCATTCTTCACGGAGTGCTGTACTGAGGAGAGGTGTAGATGTCGGTCAGGGAGGCCTTGCACGAAGTCGGCGTTCCGAAACATCTCAAAGGTGTTCTGTAGGATTCATGTCAGGGCTCAGTGCAGGCCAGTCCATTACCGGGATGTTATTGTCGTGTAACCACTCCGCCACAGGCCGTGCATTACGAACGGGTGCTCGAACGTGTTGAAAGATGCAATCGCCATCCCCGAACTGCTCTTCAACAGTGGGAAGCAAGAAGGCGCTTACAACATCAATGTAGGCCTGTGCTGTGATAGTGCCACGCAAAACAACAAGGTCTGCAAGCCCCCTCCATGAACAACCCGACCACACTATAACACCACAGCCTCCGAATTTTACTGTTGGCGCTACACACTCTGGCAGATGCCGTTTACCGAGCATTCGCCATACCCACACCCTGCCATCTGATCGCTACTTTGTGTACCGTGATTCGTCACTCCACACAACGTTTCTACACTGTTCAATCGTCCAATATTTACTCTCTTAACACTAAGCGAAGCGTCCTTTGGCATTTACCGGCGTGATGTGTGGCTTATGAGCAGCCGATCGACCATGAAATCCAAGTATTCTCACCTCCCGCCAAACTGTCATAGTACTTGCAGTCGATCCTGATGCAGTTTGGAATCCCTGCGTGATTGTCTGGGTGGATGTCTGTCATTGTCTGGGTGGATGTCTGTCTATTAAACATTACAACCCTCTTCAACTGTCGGCGGTCTCTGGCAGTCAGCAGACGAGGTCGCCTGTACGCTTTTGTGCTGTACGTGTCCCTTCACGTTTCCACTTCACTGTCACACCGGAAACAGTGGACCTAGGGATGTTCAGGAGTGTTGAAATCTCGCGTACAGACGTATGACATGAGTGACACCCAATCACCTAATCACATTCGAAGTCCATGATTTCCGCGGAGCGCCCCCTTTTGCTCTCTCACGATGTCTTATGACTACTGAGGTTGATTATATGGAGTACCTGGTATTAGGTGGCAGCACAATGTACCTAACATGAAAAATGTATTTTTGGGGAGTCCGGATACTTTTGATCACTCTCAGAACTTTAGCAGTAGATGCACAATACCTGTGTAGCAGTGTCTGCCTCTACAGTTGGCTTAGCATTTCCGTGACGTTTTCGTGCTTGCTAAACGAAACTGTAACGAAACGTGCTGCTATTCTTTTTATCTTCTCTATTTGCTCTAGCAATCCCTTCTGGTACGGATCCCAAACTGTGAGCAATATTGAAGGACTGGTCGAACCCAGTGTGGCCGAGCGGTTCTAGGCACTTCAGTCTGGAACCGCGCGACCGCTATGGTCGCAGGTTCGAATCCTGCCTCGGGCATGGATGTTTGTGATGTCCTTAGGTTAGTTAGGTTTAAGTAGGTTTAAGTTCTAGGGGACTGATGACCTCAGATGTTAAGTCCCATAATGCTCAGAGCCATTGGGAACCATTTTTGAACTGCTCGAACGACTGTTTTGTAAGTTGTTGACGGACTACTTTTCCTGAGCATTCTTCCGACGATTCTCAGTCTGGCATATGCCTTAATCACGTACTTTAATAGGGTCGTTTCCACTTGAAACTGCTTAGTATACATGCCCATAAATATTTTGTGGAAGAATCTTCTTGCAGTGATTGTTGTGCAATTTTGTAATCATGCAATGAAGGTTCATTCTGACGCAGTAGGTTACATCTGTTTATGTTGAGGTTCAGTTGGCTCTCCCTGCAGCAGGCGTCTATCCTCTAGAAGTCTTCCTGCAATTCGCTACAATTTTCTCGCCTCGCGACTTCTCCGTATACAACATCATCTGCGAAAAGCCTCACGGAACTTCCTATTTTATCTACTGTGTCATTTACGTACATTGAGAGAAGTAACGGTCCTACAACACTTCCCTAGAGTCACGGCAGAAGTTACCTTTACGTCAGGCGATTTCTCTTCGTTTAGAATTACATGCTGTGTTCCGTTTGCTAGAAACTCTTCAGTCCAATTACACAGTTCGTCTGCCATTTACACACGATAGTTCTGAACCCACGCTGGTTCCAAAACACGAGATTTTCTGTCTCCAGAAATGTCATAGTACGCTGACATGACTCAAGTTCCAAAATTCTGCAACACACAGATGTAAGAGATAAATGCCTACAGTTTTGTACCTTTGTTCGACGGCTCTTTTTCTGAACAGGAATGACCTGTGCATTTTTTCAATAATTATGAACGCTTCGCTCCCCTAAAGACCTACCTGGTAGAAGAGGGGCAAGATCTTTCAAAGGTTCTGCGTGAAACCCAAATGGTATCCCGTCAGGTCCAGAGGCCTTTCCTCTGTTGAGCGATTTCAATTGATTTTCTGTTCCCTAGTCACTTATTTCTATATCTTTCATTTTGTCATTCGTGCTGCGATTTAAAAGAATAGGTACAGTGTGGTCTCCCTCGGTGAAACAGTTTTGGAAAAAGACGTTTAGTATCTCGCTCGTTGTCAGAATTTAAACAACTTGACACAGTACTGTGGAGTAAATGGGCTTGCATCAGAGATAACATTGTCGACAACAAGAGCGTCACTCGTAGATAAAACTTTATGCGTCTAAGAGTAAATCGAAGCACGCGCGCAATCAGCAAGAGAGCACACACGTGAAGTGAATGGTTTCCTGATTTGCCCAGCCGGAAATCCTCGCCTGGGTTCAGCAGATTGTCTGCTAATTGTATTAGCACAGCTACTTTGTCCGCTGAATCCTATTACGATGAAGCAGTGTCCAGTATCTTGAATTTCCCGTTATCTGTGGAATGGAGAGGGGAAATACGAGTACATTGATCAGCTACTGCACGTTTGTTGGGCTGTAGAAGGCGGGCGTATCGCTGCTGTTCGATGTACCGTTCTTGCATATTGCGTATTTTTTGTCCTTATCACACTGGCAAGTAAATATGGATACATAAGACATCAACTCAAGAGAGCTCTGCAAACGAAAACAACAGACCAACCAAAATAAGAGCAAGAAGGAAGATATGTATAGTTCAGTTTCCAGGAAGCAAACATTTGATGCCTAATACTGACAACAAAAGAACCTCAACATGAAACGCGCGATATCCAAATGCACACACTTGATTTTCTGATTTCTAATAACAGTACCAGTTGCAAATAATTAAGTAACAGTTCAAGAAAAATCTCCTTTGATCATTTCATTAAATACGCAGAATTAATTGCGTAACAGGAATCAATGCAACCAAGTGAGACAAGCACAATGGCAAGAGAGTGAAGAGCAAAAAGAAAAGAGCAAAAGATCAGAGAAAAAGAGAGCAGTGCCCGTTTTTCACTACTATTTATACTAATTACACAAATATGATCTTCGTTTCATTGTCGATATATTATCCAGAGGTGTCTGGCATAGTTACAATGCCCCACGAGCAATCCACAAACAAACTGTGGTGTCACCGCCAGACACCACACTTGCTAGGTGGTAGCCTTTGAATCGGCCGCGGTCCGTTAGTATACGTCGGACCCGCGTGTCACCACTATCAGTGATTGCAGACCGAGCGCCCCCACACGGCAGGTCTAGAGACACTTCCTAGCACTCGCCCCAGTTGTACAGCTGACTTTGCTAGCGATGGTTCACTGACAAATTACGCTCTCATTTGCCGAGACGATAGTTAGCATCACCTTCAGCTACGTCATTTGCTACGACCTAGCAAGGCGCCATTACCAGTTACTATTGATGCTGTAAAACATGTACCGTCAAGAGCGATGTTCACCAATTATGGATTAAAGTTAAGTATTCTACCAGTTACCTCCTTTTCTCTGAAGTCTAAAATCCGTGTCCTGTTCCAGACCTCACGCCAGCCTGCGAGAGCTTAAACACGTGCCTTTCGGCTTCCTCATAATGGATTGGCTGTCTTGCCAATCCACAACACAAACCATTAGAGAAAGCTCACAAATTTCCGTAGCACAGTGAATTACAATAGGGAGCACTTTCACACACTTGTACATAACTCTGTGCCTCGACTTGTAACCAAGGTCACCAGGATACCAACATTAACTCCAAGACCACTCTGACTGCGCTGATTGTAATCTGTTGAAGCCATTCTTCGCCTTCACTACAGTGTTCTGCGCGTGACCACACAACGCGGCACCCGTTCCCTCAGGGTGGCGCCCACATGACAGCCGCCTATGCTGACCGTTGTCCGTCCGGTATCGTTGGGCTCAGTCACTCTCAGATCACCCTTTTCGACGTCTCTCCACTAAGTGACTCCGTCACCGTCGTCCACTTACTCAGCTGCGCGACGGCAGCGCTACCGGTGATGACGTGTCCTGCAGCAGCTGTGCTCTGTCGGAACAAGTGCTGCCTACCAAAGAACATGATCGTCGGCGCCGGTAAAACACCGTGCCGCTGGACACGGAATATCAATATAATACTCATCTCAACTTCGTCCGAACAAGCCTCGGAAGGCCCAACGGTACCTACCGGTCACCGTGTCCTCCTCAGCCGACAGTTGTCACTGGGTGGGGAAATGGAGGGGCATGTGGTCAGCACACCCCTAACCCGGCCGTTATCCCCTTTCGTGACCGGAACCGCTACTCTTCAATCAAATAGCTCTTCATCTGTCCTCAAAAGTGCTGAGTGCACCCCACTGGCCAACAGCACTCTGCAGACCCGGACGGTCACCCACCCAAGTGCTAGACAAGCCCGTCAGAATTTAACTTCAGTGAACTGATGGGAACTGATATTACCACTGCACGTAGGCCGTTGACACTCACATAATAATGGTGCTTGAAATTTTGTCAAACTTCATTCACAGGGTAGTTATAGACGCTAACTACGGCAGACTACAAGTGTTTGCCAGTTCAGCCACTTTGGTGTCTGTGTGAAGCTCTCCTCCAGGTGTGATTCACCTGAGACTTTTAGTACTGCCCTTCTTGGCATATTTTCAATGTTCCTTGTTCGCGGTCTTTCAAGTGGGTGAGTGCCATAGAGGTGCCCAACTTTTTGACACTTTTTGAGGACTTTTAAACGTAATCGCCTCAGTATTTCACATGGGACACAGAGGATTTTATTCGACATATCTCTTCTTTCGAATTCCGTCTTTTCAAAAAACCTATCTTCTATAGGAGGGGATGGGGAATTTCTTTTGTGTATCACGTTGTTAACAGCGCAATAGACGTACTAAGTGCCAATCCTTATTCTTCATGGAAAATTCACCCATAGAGGATGTATCCCTTGTTGTATTGCCTTCATTGGAATATACCACACACTTTACTTGCTAAAAATTGTTAACACACTCACAAACATGAACATAAAAGAAAGGGGACTGGACAAGGAAATTCACTGCTTTAGGTCGACAACAAAGACTCATGGTGTGATCTCTCATGGTAGGTCGATCCATTCGACGAAGAATTTGATGTGCCTTATACACTGTCTTATAGCTCTAGTAGTACTGGTTGTCTACCCAGGATTTCGAAGGATCAAAGAGCCATTTACAGTTCTAATTTTCATACTTTTATACATCACATTTCGATATATTTCCATACATTTTAATAGGCTAACGAGCCGTGATCATTTTATTCTTCACGTCATCCAAGATCTTTTCTAGCAGTTTCGATGAATATTTTTTATTTCTTCTGCCCGCTACCACGCCAGAAGCCTTTTCTGTAACCATGAACACGAAAATACATCCCATAAATGTCGTAGAATTGGGCAAAAACTAGTGTCACATTCGTAGGTACCTAACTTCTAATTTTTTATGTAAAGGCCTACGAAGCCTGAACAAACAAACAATTAAAATGGCCAAATGTCGCATATTATAGCTGATATTATTCATATGAACGTACAAATTTCCCAACTTTCTCAAGACACTGGAATAGTAAAGTCAGAGGCGGCTATATCAATCAGTTTAGCACACTACAACTCACATTGGCTTTCGTAAACGTTTAGAAACTTGTAATTAAGGCAAATACGAAACGGAATCTGTTACTCTTCTTCCAGGCAGTTGCCGCAATCTCCTGCTTTTTTTCTGAAGCTTAAACATGTCCACCACAGCCACTAGAGGGCTCTCTGTGAAAAAACGTGAGTGCAACATAGTTAGGAACCTGTCACACAGTTGGTCAGTTTCATGGCACTAACTGAGGGCTCAAATGTCACAGATAGCGATGACCCTTTAGAAAATTTGTTGTGTAAGACGCACAAATATTGCATCCATATGTCGAGGACGAGACGAATGTATACGCGATATCTGAGCACTTTGTAGTGAACCAGGCAGCACGTAGCGAGATAACTAGCTATGAATTTGGAATGATAGTTGCTGTAAGAAGCATGGTTCATAGCATATCGGGTATTACGGAAGATGCGGGGCTTTCAGTGTCAAGGGAGTGAAGGCTGGAGCTCGTCTTATAAGACGACCACATGTGTTTAACGCACGGATGTCGTATTATTTGCATTGACTCATACACAGCGATCAAAGGTCTGCTATGTCAGACCGCTGCTGATCTGAATGCATTTTCATCATGTGCGTGCCACACATAGGCTCCAGAAACCGAGGATTGATTCGTGACGCAGTGCCTTCCCACGAAATTTGGTCACTCAGGCTATATCGCTAGTCTATGGAAGTACGGCCATCAAGACATTACGTCAGCCCTTTGTGCTGTGAGCAGCCTTGGGCTGACCGCACTGCAGTAAAAACGAACGGAACTGCTACGTCGTCGCTAGGGCGGGCAGTGTACCCTGCTAACCACGGCACAGAAGCATGTAGGTGACCCAGAGAGCTGCGCGTAACACCAGAAAAATTTTCACTTGTTACGTCTTGTGGGCGTAGGTAGAGTCACTGCGGTTTAATAACAAAATTGGGAAAATGCTGAGGAACCACAGACTCTTGCACTCTCTTTTCGTAGAAGAACGTGCAAATGAGGACAGGTAGAAGTTAGTCGAGATTCCCGCGGGTGTAAAAAGATCGATGCTCGAAGCATTCAACATCCATCGCCGTTCTTTATCATAAGATCTTGCTGACAACCCGAGAAAATTTTGGCACTAAGTAAAATCGCTAGGCAGGTCATAGTCTTATATCCGGTAACTCGCTGACCATTCAAGTGTGAAAATACAAAATACCAAAAGATAACTGAAGTTAAATTTCGCTTTTAAGAAACCATTCACGCAGGTGGATCGTACAAACATACCGTTGTCTGACCGTCGCACATACTCCCGTATGGAGGGCATAGTAACAGGCATCGCTGACGTAGAGAAACAAAAGACTTGAAAACAAATAAGTCACCAGGTCCAGTTGGAATCCCAGTTCGACTTTACAGAAAGTTCTCTACGGCATTGGCCCCTTACTTACTTTGCATTCATCGCGAATCTCTCACCCTCCGCAAAAGCCAAGTAGAAATGGGAAAAAAAGAAGAGAAAAGCTCAGGTGAATCATGAATAACACGTGAATAAAATAACAGACCAATATCCTTAAGAACCGTTTCTGTAGAACCTATTCTGATTTCGGATATAGTAAATTCTCTTGAGAAGGAAAAGCTTCTGTCCACAAATCAGCACATGTTTAGAAAGTACAGGTCGTGCGACAATCGGCTTGTCCTTTTCTCTCATAATATCCTCAGAATCATAGGTGAGTACTAAAAGGCAGATACCATATACCTAGATTTTCGGAAAACATTTGACATGGTGTAGCACTGCAGTCTTTTAACGAAAGTCTGAGCATAATGGATATTTCTTAGATACGTGTCTCCAAGACTTCTTACCTAATAGAACCCAGGACGCTGTCGTCAACGGTGAATGTCCGTCAGAGAGAAAACTATCGCCAGGAGTATCCGAGGCAAGCGTAACAGGACCGCTGTCTATACATATGAATGATCTGACGGACAGTTGGAGCAGAAATCTACGGCTGTTTGCTGATGACGTTGTGGTGTAAGGAAAAGTGATGACACAGACACTATTTCTTGTAAGTGAGATGAAAGGCGGTGTGTTCTAAATGTAGGAAAATTTAAAGATAATGAAGATGAGTAGAAAAAACAATCCCGTAATGTCAGAATACAGCAGTAGTATTGTGCTACTTTCACATTCACGTTGATTAAATATCTAGGGGCGGCGTTGCAAAGAGATATGAAATGGAACGAGCAGTTACGGACAGTAGTAGGAAAGGCGAATAGTGAGAATTTTAGGACAGTGTAGCTCATCTATAAGGGACAATCCTATTAAAACCAGCTCAGATAGAAGAAAGTAAGTATTTTGGTTGTTATTTAAAAAGTAATCGCCGTAACTGTTAATCCATTTATCCCACTGTGAGACAAGCCGTTCACTACTCTCGCAGAAAAAAGTTTGCTGTTGCATACGTAACCATGATTCTACTCGTTCCAAACAAATCGACGGCCACGAACGTCTTTCTCAAGGTACCCAAAAATATGGAAATCGCGTAGGGAGAGATCGGGATTGCATGGACGATATCTAATGAATTCCCAGCGGAACTTCTGCAGTGTACTTGAGACAACCCTCGCAACATTCATGAATGATGTAAGCTAAGTAAAGTAAAGAGTGACTGAAGTGACTGCATGATGGTTTGGATTAAATGACAAGAACAACCAGAATCGTGTCTACTGACTTTACAAAGACGCGATTTGTTCCCATCACCACGCGGCGATGAATACAAGTTCACTAATCTACAGCAAGTTTAACATCACGCACTTGTGAAAAGTTAGCTGTAGAATGCGAGAGTATCGCCAGTAATTGAATAGAGTAAACCTGTATGTGAGTTATTCTTTCAGATAATCACAATAAATGAATGCAAGACTGCTGTCCAGCCTCTAACACCACTCAACTGTCCGGAAATTCAGAAGCACCAGGAACAGAATATCACTGTCAGAGACACACGCTGAAGTGCTCTGTAATCTCCTAAGCGGTGACTGACCAATACGCCCAGAAACTTGTGGGCAAAAGCTTCCGCGAAACATCACAGAGGGATACTTCAAAAAACTTGACCGTCTGTAGTCGATGGTGGTTTCAGAAACGTCTTCCCAGAGTACCTGCAAAGACTGATTCACGAGATAGCAAAATAATATGACTGAAAAATAGGCAACTTTCAAGTGTTGTAGGTTACTTTTAACCTTCTTTTCGATGTTCCTTGTGCTTTGTCAAATCCACAAGACAGAGTTATTCACTCTAGGAATGTACGGCGTTTTATGGTGAGCAGAGGGGCGATCAAATGTAAAATGGCTCTGAGCACTATGGGACTCAACTTCCGAGGTCATAAGTCCCCTAGAACTTAGAACTACTTAAACCTAACTAACCTAAGGACATCACACACATCCACGCCCGAGGCAGGATTCGAACCTGCGACCGCAGCGGTTGCGCGGATCCAGACTGAAGCGCCTACAACCGCTCGGCCATTCCGGCCGGCTATCAAATGTAATATCATATGTTACGCAAAGCAAAAGTTTTAGTTTAGTCTTCGTAGTACGCGAGAGAACATTTTTTTAGATGTTGGTCTTCTCAAATAAAGGGCTAATGCTGATTGCACAATTTACAATATCATTTTGGATTTGACAGGTACGAGGAAACCAATGGCGTGAGGCTTATGCATAATAATCCTTTACCATAGACTCCTAATAAATGCACATAAGCACCACCCGAAACCACGAAAAAATTCTGGAGGAGGAGGAGATTAGTGTTTAACGTCCCATCGACAACGAGGTGATTAGAGACGGAGCGCAAGCTCGGGTGAGGGAAGGATGGGGAAGGAAATCGGCCGTGCCCTTTCAAAGGAACCATCCCGGCATTTGCCTGTAGCGATTTAGGTTCAAATGGTTCAAATGGCTCTGAGCACTATGGGACTTAACATCTGAGGTCATCAGTCCCCTAGAACTTAGAACTACTTAAACCTAACTAACCTAAGGACAGCACACAACACCCAGCCATCACGAGGCAGAGAAAATCCCTGACCCCGCCGGGAAGCGAACCCGGGAACCCGGGCGTGGGAAGCGAGAACGCTACCGCACGAAGCGATTTAGGGAAATCACGGAAAATCTAAATCAGGATGGCCGGAGACGGGATTGAACCGTCGTCCTCCCGAATGCGAGTCCAGTGTGATAACCACTGCGCCACCTCGCTCGATGAAAAAATTCTGGAACTGGCCTGTGTTTATTCCTATTGAGCCATTCAGACGGTAACTGTTACTTGCTATTAACGATTGTGCTTATTCGCTGTTTGACTTCCCAGTGCATTGTTGTTTTGAGTGTGTGAATCAGCGGTCACTCTGCTTTGGATGCAGCCTTCTCTCTATCCCGGTACCTTCTACACCCGATTTTTGCTGTGTCCGACCCTTCTAAAGCCCTTCGTTACAGCAGAGGCCTCTGTACTCTCTTGCAGAATTTACCTCCGTAGCCGAGCAGCTTACCGAGGCAAGAGAGAGAGAGAGAGAGAGAGAGAGAGAGAGGAACCGGACTGGCATTGAGTTAGCGGCTCCTGGGGCGACCGACGCTCGGATTAGCATTCACCACTCCCCAGAGCCGCTCCTCAATTCGTTTGTCCGCCTTCGCTTGCCTAAAGAATTAGATTACGTAACACAGCGAACGACGAAACGGCGAACCGCTTCAACAGAGCTCACTCTGGCATACAGGTTTTTTAAGAGCTCAGAGTTCTTGTTTAGGCTCCAAAACATTGTACGCGTTCCATCAAGTCACGCTTGCATCCTTAACAACGGATCAAATCAAAGAGAAGCAATACCTACGTGTACGCTTAAACTAAGTTGATATTCGGCAAATATCATGTCTCAGATGCTGCTTACTGTTTGTTGTAGGAGCAGGACGGAAAGCCAGCGTTATTCTTAGGGTTTTTACCGTATTGCCGAGTCTCTGTTTTAATAAATTACGCTGCAGAGGCGTTGCGAAACAGCTTCCTAGAATTCCAGAATTAACGTGACTTCAAAAGCTTGGAATATGGAGCTATGACACAGAGCAAATAAGCGGATTATCACACGTTAAAATATTTTAAGGATGAAATTCTTCCGTTTTTACTTTCAGGTACAATCTTTTTAATCTTGTTTTATACTCTGGGGAACTAAAGTATTAATAACAGAAAAGCATTGCTTCGTAGTAACTTTGAGTACTGCAGCTTGGAAAACTGATCAGTGCGAAGGACTCAGACTGTAATGTATTAATCTTATCTGCAAGTGAACACTGCTCGAAATGTAAATATGTTCAGAGGATTGATGGGCAGTACAATCACACACTATCAAGTTCAGACCTACGATTTTATGCCTTCATTACACAGTCTCCCGTTATTAATTAATATATAATGCATCTCTTACCGCTGGTATGAATCTATGAAAAACAAGTTTTGTTCCTTTGACATATTTGTATCTGCAAAGGTACCAGCAACCATTCAGCCCCATAGTTCCCCCTTCTTTTTCCTACTCTTAACCTTTGCATTCAAGGGATCAGCATATTGATCTGGATTTGGCAGTGTTAGAGGTAGAGGGTTGACAGGTGCCCACCCTATCGCTCCCCACCGTTTTTCCCTCCACACACACACCAGTCGGGACGAACTTTGTGCATCACAACTCTCTGAAGGGACGTAAGAAAATGAGAACATTTTCTACGTGAAGTGTTTGCGCGTCGTTTAATGGAGGTGGGGCGTAGGTACCAGCCCGGTATTCATCTAGAAACCGCCCAAAAACCACATCTAGGCTGAAGAGGACACCGGCCCTCGTCGTTAACCTGCCGAGTGAAATCTAGCGGAAGCCGGCGCACCTCCCCGAACCCCGGAAGAGGCGCGCTACCACGCGTGACTATCCGCGCGGGTCACCTCAGCACCATATTTTTTCAGGCATTCCGTATGCATTTCATACGCCCACTGCATTGCCAGAAGACTAAGCTTCTGTACTAATCAGGTCAGCACAATCTCACTGCACCACGCTGAAAAAGAGTGTCTTCTGTTGCTTGCCGACCCTGCGGCCAAGCTAAAAAATTCTGCCCCCATGCTTTACAATTGCCTGGCTCAGGTTAAAGTTCAGGCTAAGCGTTGAGATATACTGGGGATCGACAAAATATGTAAACAATGCAAACACAACTCATTAACATGCCTAATACGGTGTAGGAAACTCGTTGGCATTTAAAACAGCTTCCAGTCGTCTCAGAATGAATAAAAACAAATGGTTCAAATGGCTCTGAGCACTATGGGACTTAACATCTGAGGTCATCAGTCCCCTAGAACTTAGAACTACTTAAACCTAACTAATCTAAGGACATCACACACATCCATCCCGAGGGAGGATTCGAACCTGCGACCGTAGCGGTCGCGCGGATCCAGACTGAAGCGCCTAGAACCGCTCGGCCACTCCGGCCGGCGAATAAAAACAAGTCATCTATGATATGCAAGGGAATATTATATCATTCGTCCTGCAAAATGGTGGCAAAATCAAGCACAGATGATTATGGAGGTGAATAATGAATCCTTCTCTACAAATTAAATTACAAAGGCTCAGTAATATTGAGATCTGGTGACTGTGGGGACCACGGGAGACGAGACAATTCATCCTCGTGCTCACAAAACAAGTGCCGGACGATGCGATCTGTGTAAACAGGGCCCCTGGCGTCTTGGAACACAGCATCACCATTCGGGAACAAACATCGTGCAATAGGACTGACATGATCACCCAAACTGGTCACAAAATCCTTGGCAGTATTGCGACCTTGCACAGTAGCCATGGAGACCATAAAATACCACAATATGGTTGCCAAAATCATAATCCAGTCCCCACTATGAGGCGTAAACTTGTCCATAAGTTGGAAACAATTTGAGAACAAGACTCATCTCACCAAACGACATTCTTCCACCGCTCAGTACTCTAGGTTTGATGGCTTCGGAATCACCTGTAGCGGGGTTTTGCTTCACTGATGACTATTTTCGGAATTCTATCTTGCCCAGAAATTCCATCTTATGGATCTCTGTCTGTGTTATTTTGGTACTAAGAGGGTGCGCGAGAGCTACATTCACTACTGCAGTGACTTTTGTAATAGTCGTCACAATCCTCGTCAGTGACCGTCTGTCACGATCACTCAGCACACACTTTAGTCCGCGTTTTAAGTTAGTGGATGACGTTTCCCCACATCTCTGTATGGTGTATAAATGTTCGATATGGCGTCTCTTTAAACATTAAACATTTCGGCTACATTTGTTACAGAGGCATCCACTATAAGAGCACCAACAATTTATCCGTGTTAGAATTTACTTAGCTCTGACGTAATGTACTCATAATAATACAGAGCACGGTTGTTAAACCGAACCGTACTTGTAACGTACTGACGTCATTCAACAGGTACAGTTCGTGGTCAAATACAACAGCGCCATCTGCAGGATGTACTAGCATCTGCATTTATATTCAAACGTGCATTTCTCGCAGTGTTTCCATGTTACCGTCCACGAGTTGTTAAATCACAGTTTTCAGACGCAGCGAAGCTACCCTAGCAGACGGAGAAGTGATTACAGAATCTCTGAGGACGGCAAGTGCCTACCAATATGCACATGAATGTATGGCCTGAAATGTGCCTCACATTAGGTAACTCTCAGTAAGAATATTTTTCTCTTCCAATATAATTGTACATCTATTTCATGAAAGACTTGTTGTGGAAACAGATGAAAAATGCAATTTTGCTTCTTTAAAAGTGTGAGTTAAATTCTATTCCCATCGAAGTTTTCGTTTGCGCTAAGGGATGGTAGCAGAAGTACACTCCGCCAAACATTGCAAGGTGGCTTGAGAAGTAGATTAAACTTCATGTCGCGACTGTTCAATAAAGTAATCATGTGTAACAAATCTGTCGACGAAATATTAATAGGCCAAAACTGTCGTATTTACCTGGGGCAAAGGTAAATTTTAAATATTTGAAACTAGCTGAATATCCTGCATTGGACGGGTATTCATTTATTCAAATCTTCCATTAGTAGATCTCCTCCATCCCTTTCTCTGTCCATCTCCTTCTCCCCTCTCTCTCTGCCCACCTGCACCCCCATTCCCCATTCTCTGTCCTTATCGACCTCTTTCCTTTCTTTGTTCGTCTCCGACTCTCCCCCCCCCCCCCCCCCTCTGTCCAACCCTCTTCTTACCTTTGTCAGTCCGTCTCCTCCCACTACTATCTATATCCATCTCCTCTACCCCTCTCCCTTCTGCGCACCTCCTCGTTCCCCTTCACTCTCCACGTTACCAGACCCTACCCAATAGGGGATTTCATGTCAGTAATCTGTGTTAAATTTGGTGGAAATCAATCCAGGGCTGTAGGAGGAGCTTTTTACTTGTGACTTTGCCAACGTATGCACATGTCTCATATATTTCATATATATTTAAATATTTCACACGTGTTTGTGCACATATTTCATCTGTACCGTTAGAAAATTTCCCCCTGCAGTTTCATTATCACGCAGCTAAATGTTCTCCTGAACTATGTGTCGTAGAACGAAATAATTTTGCAGGTACATCCAGTATTATATGTGGATACTGTCTGTAAAATGTGTTGCGAGTAGAGTTAGCAGCGAAGAAGTGACATCTATCATATGTGGTCTATTTACTGTTGTTAAGTCAGCCATAGTATTTCTTTGATCGTCACTACGGGGGCAATTATGTACGCAGGCTCCCGCCTGAATTGTCACACATACGATATGGATTGTTTGAAAATGAACATAGATATCCGAAACCAGTTTCCATCAACAAATAAAAAGGTACTTCTCAGTGCAACGTATGACGGAGCTACAGCCATTTATTTCAGAACAAAAGGCCAACTCTGTTGCAGCAGTTTTACTGTATGAAGGACGAAAATGTAGTTATCTGTGAATTTTCTTCATTTCATCATTTTGTGGGGGGTGTCTGCGTTAAAAAACGGTTTGATTTTATGCGCAGAGTGGGTGGCAAGTCACTAAATGCCTTTATTCTCTAATACTGAATTAACATACACTATGTGATCAAAAGTATCCGGACACCTGGCTGAAAACGACTTACAAGTTCGTGGTGCCCTCCATCGGTAATGCTGGAATTCAATATGGTGTTGGTCCACCCTTAGCCTTGATGACAGCTTCCCCACCCTCAGGCATACGTTCAGTCAGGTGCTGGAAGCTTTCTTGGGGAATGGCAGCCCATTCTTCACGCAGTGCTGCACTGAGGGGAGGTGTCGATGTCGGTCGGTGAGGCCTGGCACGAAGTCGGCGTTCAAATACATCCCAAAGGTGTTCTGTAGGATTCAGGTCAGGACTCTGTGCAGGTCAGTCCATCACAGGGATGTTATTGTCGTGTAACCAATCCGCCACGGGCCGTGCATTACGAACAGGTGCTAGATTGTGTTGACAGATGCAATCGCCATCCCCGAAGTGCTCTTCAACAGTGGGAAGCAAGGAGGTGCTTAAAACATCAATGTATGCGTGTGCTGTGATAGTGCCACGCAGAACGACAAGGGGTGCAAGCCCCCTCCATGAAAAATACAACCAGACCATAACACCACGGCTCCGAATTTTACTGCTGGCACTACACACGCTGGCAGATGACGTTCACCGGGTATTCACCATACCCACACCCTGCCATCGGATCGCCACATTGTGTACCGTGATTCGTCACTCCACACAACGTTTTTCCACCGTTCAGTCGTCCAATGTTTACGCTCCTTACACCAAGCGAGTCATCGTTTTTCATTTATGGCGTGGTTTGTGGCTTATGAGCAGCCGCTCGACCATGAAATCACAGTTTGCTCACCTCCCACCTACCTGCAATAGTACTTGCAGTAGATCCTGATGCAGTATGGAATTCCTGTGTGATCGTCTGGATAGACTCTCTTCAACTATCGGCCGTCTCTGTCAGTCGGCAGACGAGATCGGCCTGTACAGTTTTGTGCTCTACGTGTCCCTTCACGTTACCACTTCACCACCACATCGGAAACAGTGGACTTAGGGATGTTTGGGAGTGTGAAAATCTCGCGTAAAGACGTATGACACAAGTGACACCCAATCACCTGACCACGTTCGAAGTCCGTGAATTCCGCCGAGCAACCCATTCTGATCTCTCACATTGTGTCTATTGGCTACTGAGGGCGCTGATATGGAGTACCTGGCAGTAGGTGGCAGCACAATGCACCTAGTAAGAAAAAGTATCTTTTTGTGAGTCTCCGTATACTTTTGACCACATAGTATGTTTTGGCTAATTGCGCGTCGTGAGCTATACTTTTTATTCGTCCCACCTCCATCCTTTTGAAAGGTAGGTGATTCTTATTTCCACAGTGATTCTTTTCAGACAGTAAGCGGTACCAACTTTGGCTGAAATCGATTCCAGTGGTTTAACAGGAAATGTGGAAGATACATGCATATATAAACTTTTATAAATTGTATGGACAACTACCACAGGCTACGAATACATAATTTTTACTCTTTCTGAATCAGATTAGCCTTCGTCTTAAAGAAGTGTGGCAAAACGTCTAAAAAGCAGAGTTACGTCAGTCATGGTCAGTTACGCCGACGGTAGCTGTGAATCTGTGAGTCAGCTCCCTCTCCTCGCCAGCTGCAGTCACCTCGTTACGCAACGGCAGCCGAACCACAGCAAAGGCAGTGGCGCGTGTCCGAAATGACGTGCACCGCGGGAGAATGCAGAATGGACTGAGCGTGGCCCGGCCGCAGCGGGCCTTGGTCGCGAGGTCTGCCACCGGGACTTACGAGCAGCAGCCGACCTGCACAGAACTGGACGCCGTGTCAGAGTTAGTGACGTGTTGCCGGGGCCGCCGCCTAGTCTATATCTACACACGTACATACACTATCTGATCAAAAGTATCCAGGGCCCACTGTACAGCGCGGAGTTCAAATCAAATGGCTCTGGGCAGTATGGAACTTAACATCTGAGGTCATCAGTCCCCTAGAACTTAGAACTACCTAAACCTAACTAACCTAAGGGCATCACACACATCCATGCCCGAGGCAAGATTCGAACCCGCGACCGTGGCAGCAGTGCGGTTCCGGACTGAAGCGCGTAGAGCCGCTCGGCCACAGAGGCTGGCAGCGCGACCACTAGATGTCATGAGAGGCGCACCCCACCAGTATAAAACGTGACGGCGAGTATTGTGTTGTCAGTAAAGAAGCAGTAACGACAGAGTGTGTCGATCGGGACAGCTGATTGACTTGGAAAGTGGATTAGTCATTTGATAGCACCTGAGTAACATTTGCATCTAAGACGTCGCAAACCATCTAAATTGGCCCTAGGCGATTGTTGGTGATGTGATTATCAGGTGCAAAAGGGATGGGACAACCACAGCCAAAGCAAGACTAGAGAGACCTCATGGACTGCCGGACAAGGACGGTCGACCATTGCGGAAACTGGTTGTAATAGCGGAAGGAATCTCTCGTGTATTCCAAAGTGCTACCAGCACTCCATTGAACATAATGGCTATGCATGAGGACTTGCCAGGAATGGGCTATGGTGATTGCGTACCCCCTCGTAAGCCCCTCATTTGTGTAACGAATGCTACGCGAAGCTTATGGTAGTTTTAAAAAAACGACATTGAACAGTGGATGACTAAAAACGAGTAATTTGGAGTGTTGAGTCACGCTACGACCTGTGAAAATGCGATGGAAGGGTTTTGGGTTTTGCGAAACCTGAAGAAAATTACCTGACATAATCTTTAGCTTCAACTGTGAAGTATGGAAGACATGGGATTACGGTATATGGTGTTTTTGGTGGCTAGCGTGTGGGCCACTTATTGTACTCAAGAACAGGCAAAACGCGGAAGATTATGGACAAATTTTACAGAATTGTGTACTACGTGCTCGGAATGACGACACTTTGTCCCAAAAAGACAGTGCACGATTTCATAAAACGGCATGTGTGAGGTAATGGTTAGCCAACAGTAACATTCCTGGAATGATAGTTGTGGATTCGGAAAAAAATCCTTTACTAATCAAGATCGCAAGGATAATTTTTTATTGATAAGTAGTTTCTGCTACATTAATTAGCCATCTTTTGAACGCAAAACTTTTTTCGTTTGATATGCATCACCAATTGGTGGGACACACAGTGATAATTCTGTTTAAAGCTGCATTGCCTACCTTACAGTCCAAGTTTCCCATGTCGTTGCATAATAACAGAATCAAACATTCTTCACATGTGCACTGAAAGTACGTAACTGACACCTTATGTTATTTTAAAAATCTGGTACCAGAACAAATGTATAAAGTTGAAAAAAATGGTTCAAATGGCTCTGAGCACTAAGGGACTTAACAGCTGAGGTCATCTGTCCCTAGAACTTAGAACTACTTAAACCTAACTAACCTAAGGACATCACACATATCCATGCCCGAGGCAGGATTCGAACCTGCGACCGTAGCGGTCGCGCGGTTCCAGACTGAGGCACCTAGAACCGCTCGGCCAACAAAGCCGGCTGTATAATTTTGACTCAGCTAAACGAGATTTTCGTATTCACTATTTAAGTCTGTTATTAAAAACACCACATATGAACGCAAACTTTATAGGTTCCTCATGAATCATGATACACGTACCTATAAACAAGGAAGGAACCTGTATCGTTGCAGGCATAAGACTTATCTTTGGATTTTCTGCCAGATTTCGACGCAGAGTTTCGTTGTGGAAACTGTGAAAAACATATTGGATTAAAGTTCACACTAAATTTTGAGCTTGCGAAAAACTTGTTCAGTTTAGGAAGTTTTGTGCTCTTTTAAATTTGGCATGTTCTTCTCGTTGCTCCAGCGACAGTGTTCTGACCTGTTGGTGCGTACCATGGAGGATCAGTTCACTCTCTTATTAATTCATTTGGTATAAATCTCTCCATTGCTGTCGATACTGTTTCTTTGGACTCAAGCCACATCTGGTCCACGCTTACATACTTCTGAACGAATGGAGGCTGCATCTTAGGAAGGCGTCAAGCGAATTTTTATTTAATTTTTTAAATAAATATATTTTACTTTTATTTATGTTGGGTTTGTATCTTAAGGTATTCAGTCTCGTGAAGGTGTATTTGTTCACATTCTATTGTGCTTTAGATGTTTAGAGTATCTTCTTCTAAAATTTATATTTCTTTCTCGCATGTACGCAAAATGAAAGTCACTGGTGGTTAATTCACATACATCTGTTTTGCTGACTTTTTTTTCAATTTTTGCAGAGTGTTTGTAACATTACCTTTCAGTGTCAACACGAATAATGTACTAGAAAGTTTCTCTCTTCATCTCATATACTCGTAAAATTTGTCTGGTTATTCCAGCAGCTGAGGAAAGAGCTTACAGTACTTGCTACGCTCCTTCAGAGACGGATATAGCTCATTTAGATCCATTTGGTATTTTCTTACTAGCAAAAGCTAGAACGTAGCGTTCTTTTCTAGGCATAGAGGCGTCGTGGCGTCCATCCCACTCTAGGATGAATCTCCATGATAGAATAGATTCTAACATAACCTCCTTGATCCTACCAAATGCTGAAGAAGGAGATCGAACGCACTGTGACCAAGCTGTTGGCCGATGTTATCGGACGACCTTTGGCGACGGCGTCTGGAGACCGTGGTCGGTGGTACTGTGAACGCATCCTAAACCCGTCAACACATGGACCGTGCATTCGATCGTGAACATTGAACGATCCGTGTTTCTGACACTATAGCTGTTTCTGACGTCGTAGCTTGGAAAAGGGCGCTGAAGTTTTTCGAACGTGCCGAGCAACACCAAGCATGTCAGGTATTCTGAACGTGCGCATGAACGTAGACCAACGGGATGGAAGAACACGGCCTACGTCACCTCCAGGCCATCTTCTTTTCAGTACATAGTTGGGAAATCCCGTATCGGATTTCTGTTGAAAACCATATTAGGTGTGTTTTTATATTGTAACTTATGCCCTACGAATATATGCCCTATCAAAGCACAAGCGTCGTTATTGGTAAACTTTGTTGTAATAAAGCGACGGGAAACTTCATACCGGTAGTTATAGAATTTTCTTAATGTAACTTGGATGTTATGAAAATATGCCGAACCAAGGCATCGGCACATTGAAGATCCATCACAAACGCTTTATTCATGGCATAATTTGTTATAGTTAAATGTATTTTGATAACGTATTGGCTTTTAAAGCCTTTAGGATATGGTAACATACATGACAGTCGAATGTTCCGAAATGTCAGTGTAGTGTAATTTAGAGACGTGGCGTTACGAAGCAATATGTGCTTTTTGTAGTTGGTTCACGTCTCGCCAAATTCCTTTCTTTTTAAATCACTTTCGCAGCGTCTAAAAGGTTCTTGGACTGTTACGGAGATGATAGATAAACTCCAGTGGAAGACTCTGCAAGAGAGACGCTCAGTAGCTTGGTACGGGCTTTTGTTGAAGTTTCGAGAACATACCTTCACCGAGGAGTCAAGCAGTATATTGCTCCTCCCTACGTATATCTCGCGAAGAGACCATGAGGATAAAATGAGAGAGATTAGAGCCCACACAAAGGCATACCGACAATCTTTCTTTCCACGAACAATACGAGACTGGAATAGAAGGGATAACCGATAGAGGTATTCAAAGTACGCTCCACCACACACCGTCTGGTGGCTTGCGGAGTATGGATGTTGATGTAAAATAGCAATTTTTGCTATTTTGAAAGACACAGGTGACCAACTCCAGCACTTCATTCGTCATCCGTTTCACAATACCGTAGTTTCCAGTAAGACGCTGTTCTTGTTGTGGACTTCAGTCCTGAGACTGGTTTGATGCAGCTCTCCATGCTTGTCTATCCTGTACAAATTTCTTCATCTCCCAGTACCTACTGCAACCTACAGCCTTCTGAATCTGTTTAGTGTATTCATCTCTTGGTCTCCCTTTACGATTTTTACCCTCCGTGCTGCCCTCCAATACTAAATTGCTGATCCCTTTGTGCCTCAGAATATGTCCTACCAACCGATCCCTTCTAGTAGTCAAGTTGTGCGTCAAATTTCTCTACTCCACAGTTCTATTCAATACCTCCTCATTAGTTATGTGATCTACCCATCTAATCTTCAGCATTCTTCTGTAGCATAACATTCCGGAAGCTTCTATTCACTTCTTGTCTAAACTATTTGTCGTCCATATTTCACTTCCATACACATACTTTCAGTAACGACTTCATGACACTGAAATCTATACTCCATATTAACAAATTTCTCTTCTTCAGAAACACTTTCCTTGCCATCTTTTTATATCATCTCTACTTCGACCATCATCAGTCATTTTGCTCCCCAAATAGCAAAACTCCTTTACTACATTAAGTGTCTCATTTCCTAATCTAATTCCCTCATCATTACCCGACTTAATTCGACTACATTCCATTATCCTCGTTTTGCTTGTGTTGATGTTCATCTTATACACTCCTTGCAAGACACTGTCCATTCCGTTCAGCTACTCTTGCAGGTCCTTTGGTATGTCTGACAGAATTACAATGTCATCGGCGAACCTCAAGGTTTTTATTTCTTCTCCATGGATTTTAATTCCTACTCCGAATTTTTGTTTTGGTTCATTTACTGCTTGCTCAATATACAAATTGAATAACATTGGGGATAGTCTACAAACCTGTCTCACTCCCTTCCTAACCACTGCTTCCCTTTCATGCCCCTCGACTCTGATAATTG